>NW_019942975.1:306712-310536 GCF_002910315.2 Salvelinus sp. IW2-2015 | reverse complement strand
TCTGTCTGTCTGTCTGTCTGTCTGTCTGTCTCTCTCTCTCTCTCTCTCTCTCTCTCTCTCGCTCTCTCTCTCAGGAACAATGTTTTCCAAGAAGTACCACAGTTGAAAGAACTACATAATTATTACATGGTTATTTCCCCCCATTCATTCAGAGACACTCACCGTCATTCACCCTCACTCACAATCACTACCATCACTCACTGTCATTCACCATCACCCACCATCACTACTATCACTCACCGTCATACACAATCATTCACCCTCACCCACCATCACTACCATCCCTCACCATCTATACCATCACTTACCATCACCCACCATCACTACCATCCCTCACCATCATTACCATCACTTACCATCACTTACCATCACCTACCATCACTTACCATCACTCACCAGGGTGGCAGGTAGCCTAGCAGTTAATAGCAGAGGGCCAGTAACAAAAAAGTTGCTGGTTCCAATCCCCGAGCCGGTAAGGTGTAAAAATCTGAATTCTGCCCTTGAGCTAGTCAGTTAACCCCCAACAAAAACTGCTTCCTGGGCGCCGATGACGTGGACGTCGATCTAGGCAGCCCCCCGCACCTCTCTGTTTCAGACACATTACGTTTGAATGCTTTCAGTTGTGCAACTGACCAGGTATCCCCCTTTTYCTTTACTACCACCACCACCACCTGCTGTTTTTGTGCAAGTTTTAGATTGACACAATATCTGTTAGCAAAGGTGTCAGTTAGAGATGACGTGGAGGAGCTTGCAGGGAGTTGTAGTCTTGCATGATGTCTACTTTGATACTTAATAAAAATATATATATATMTGAGAGTAAATAGAGCCAAATATATTGATAAAAGTCACCTTGTCTGACATATTTACACGCTTATCGAAACTTCACACCAGGGTAAGCCTACACGAAACACAGCCCTTATTTTAAGTGTTTCTAAAATTCCCTGTGGGAAAAATGAATGGTGGACAAACGATTGGAACCATTTCCCTGTTTGACCGCTAGGTTCTATGGGTATTATGACACATCCACTGTGGGGCTCAACTGGGCATTCATCACATCTACATAACTATTGGTCTGGCAGTAGAGTGGAATGGATCCCTGGAATGGATTGGAGGAGGAGAGGAGAGGAGAGAAAGGGAGGAATCCGTGTGTAGTAGGAATGTGACCTTATGGGGGAGGCTGTGCCTGGCCTGACTATGGTGGAGTGACGTGTTATGTGATTCCTCACCCCTGACCCCTGACCTCTGTATCACCGCAGTAACAAGGTGAAGTAGATTAGAGTGAGGGTGGAGGGATGACACAGTGAACAGAGCAGAGCAGAGCAGAGCAGGCAGGGAGAGGAGAGAGAGAGAGAGAGAGAGAGAGGAGAAGAGGAGAGGAGAGGAGAGGAGGAGGAATGGAGAGAGAGACGACAGAGGGAGAGGCAAGCGAGAGGAGAGGAGAGGAGGAGAGAGAGGAGAGGAGAGGAGAGGAGAGGAGAGGAGGGGGAGATATGGGAAAGATGGAGATGGGAGGAAAGCTGTGTGTCAGCAGGCTGAATGGAACCGTCCAGGATGAGACGAGAAAAGCAGAACTGCTGTGCGGAAAGAGGGTGAAGAATGCATGTTATTAACGAGGTCATGTCATAAGGGTCCGTTGACGGATGAGTAAAGCTTGGCTTTCACACTCTTGCATAGTGGAGAAGGATTGTTCTGATAGGGAAAGGGAATTTCTGATCAGGCAGGAAGAATGTTCTGATCAGTGGAGAGAGGGAGATGTTCTGATCAGTGGAGAGAGGGAGATGTTCTGATCAGTGGAGAGAGGGAGATGTTCTGATCAGTGGAGAATGGTGTCGAAGGAGATGGCTGCCGTTTTACGATCCCGTAACCAATTGTGCTATTGTGTCTGTTTTTTTGCCGTTATTTGCAACTTATTTTGTACATAATGTTTCTGCCACCGCGTYTTAAGACCTGAAAAGAGCTTCTAGATATCAGGACAGAGATTACTCACCTCGTACTGGAGGAAGAGTTTTTCTTCAACGAGTCGGATGGGAAGGATTTACTTCAGACGCCTGACGAGGCCCTCATCCCCGTCATTCGCAGGAGAAAGAGACAGAGATATCGGGGACGAAGGTCCGGGTGCCGTGTAAGGATCCGATGCCGAGAGGGTAATCTACCTTTACCATCGGTCCTATTAGCCAACGTACAATCAATCTATAATAAAATGGACAAACTACGATCACGTATATCCTACCAACGGGACATTTAAAAACTGTAATATCTTACGTTTCACCGAGTCGCGGCCGACCGACGACATGAATAACATACAGCTGACGGGTTTTCAGCTTTTTCGGCAGGATAGAACAGTAGCCTSTTGTAAGACAAGGGGTGGCGRTGTATGTATATTTGTAAACAACAGCTGGTGCACAAAATCTAAGGAAGTCTCAAGGTTATGCATCTCAYGATAAGCTGTAGACCACACTATTTACCAAGAGAGTTTTCCTMTGGATTTTTCATAGCTGCCTATATACCACCACAAACCGATGCTGGCACTAAGACCGCACTCRACGAGCTGTATAMSGCCATAAGAAAACARGAAAAYGCTCATCCAGAGGCGGCGCTCCTAGTGGCCAAAGACTTTAATGCAGGGAAACTTAAATCCGTTTTACCAAATTTCTACCAGCATGTTAAATGTGCAACCRGACAGAAAAARACTCTAGACCACCTTTACTCCACACACAGAGATGCATACAAAGCTCTCCCTCCCCCTSCTTTTGGCAAATCTGACCATAACTCTATCCTCCTGATTCCTACTTACAAGCAAAAATGAAAGCAGGGAGTACCAGTGACTCGCTCAATATGGAAGTGNAAAGCAGGGAGTACCAGTGACTCGCTCAATATGGAAGTGGTCAGATGACGCAGATGCTAAGCTACAGGACTGTTTBGCTAGCACAGACTGGAATATGTTACGGGATTCATCCAATGGCATTGAGGAGTACACCACATAAGTCACGGGCTTCATCAATAAGTGCATCGATGATGTTGTCCCCACAGTGACTGTACGTACATAACCAACCAGAAGCTATGGATTACAGGCAACATCCGCACTGAGCTAAAGGGTTGAGCTGCATTCAAGGAGTTGGATTATAACCTCAAGCTTATAAGAAATCCCGCTATGCTCTCCGACGAACCATCAAACAGGCAAAGCGTCAATACAGGACTAAGTTTGAATCGTACTACACCGGCTCCGACGCTCGTCGGACTATTACAGACTACAAAGGGAAGCATAGCCGCGAGCTTCCCAGTGACACGAGCCTACCAGACGAGAAAAATGACTTCTATGCTCTCTTCGAGGCAAGTAACACTAAAGCATGCATGAGAGCATCAGCTGTTCCGCATGACTGTGTGATCACACTCTCCATTGCCAATGTAAGTAAGACCTTTAAACAGGTCAACATTCACAAGGCCACAGGGCCAACGGATTACGAAGATGTGTACTCCGAGCATCCACTAACCAACTGTCAAGTGTCTTCACTGACATTTTCAACTGTAATACCAACATGTCTGTAATACCTGTAATACCAACATGTTTCAAGCAGACTACCATAGCCCCTGTGCCCCAGAACACTTTAGGTAACCGGGCTAAATGACTACCAAYCCGTAGCACTCACGTCTGAAGCCATGAAATGCTTTGAAAGGCTGGTCATGGCTCACACCAACACCATCATCCTAGAAACACGAGACCCACTCCAATTTGCATACCGCCCCAACAGATCGACAGAGGATGCAATCTCTATTGCACTCCACACTGCCCTTTCCCACCTGGACAAAAGGAACACCTATGTGAA
>NW_019942975.1:282391-304524 GCF_002910315.2 Salvelinus sp. IW2-2015 | reverse complement strand
CGGGGGTTATTACAGTACATCAGTCAAACACACATTCTTCATGTTTCTCATTACCAAGGACTGGGGAGAAAAGACAAACATTTCAACATGGTGAAATCAAATGTCAAATCCATTACCTTCACAAAAAACAGGAAGCAAGGAGAGGAGATGAAGAAGAAGAAGGGTCAAGCATCTCCTTCACTCCAAATCAAATCAAAGTGTATTTGCCACATGCGCCGAATACAACAGGTTTCACCTTACAGTGAAATGCTGAATACAACAGGTTTCACCTTACAGTGAAATGCTTACTTAACCAACAAAGAATTTTTTTTTTTTTTAAATAGAAAAAAAAGTGTTAAGTAAAACAGAAAATTATAGTAACAAATAATTAAAGAGCAGCAGTAAAAGAATAATAGTGAGGCTATATACAGGGTGTACCGGTACAGAGTCAAGGTCATTTAAAAAAAGATATATATATATTTAAGCAGGCAAGTCAGTTATGAACAAATTCTTATTTACAATGACGGCCTAGGAGCAGTGGGTTAACTGTCTTGTTCAGGGGCAAAACGACAGATTTTTATCTTGTCAGCTTGGGGATTCGCTCTAGCAACCTTTCGGTTACTGGCCCAACGCTCTAACCACTAAGCTACCTGTTGCCCCAATTGAGGTAACATGTACATRTAGGTAGAGTTAAAGTGACTATGCATAGATAATAAACAGAGAGTAGCAGCAGCGTAAAAGAGGGGTCTGGGTACCCCTTTGATTAGCTGTTCATGTTCAGGAGTCTTATGGCTTGGGGGTAGAAGCTGTTAACCTATGGGGACAGCCGAAGAACTCTTTCAGGTTCTAGATAGCACCTTTTTTCCCTAAGAGTTTAGCAGTCACAGACAAGCACAGATAACAGTAATTTTGGGGGGTGTTTAAATTGGTTTGCAATGGAAATGTATTTCTTACATATCCCAACTCCCCCTGAGACACTTGAGTGGGGTCACGGCCAGGGTCACCATTGTAGAGCAATTAAGCTTCAGTGCCTTTCTCAAGGACACAGCGCTAGATAAACAATCATTGCCTTGTCGACTCCAATATTCCAACCAGCAATCGTTCTGTTATTGGCCCAACATGACAGGCCTGTCAGATACACAGAGAGACAGGCCTGTCAGACACACAGAGAGACAGGCCTGTCAGACACCCACTGGTGTCGCCCCGCTGTCGGCCGGCCCCGGGCGGTTCACGCATTCCCATCAGCGACCAGGCCTGTCACCAATACAACAAGAACGCCCCACGGCCTGTCCGATCGACCCCGCGAGGCCGGCCCTGTCCCGCCCACCAGCAGACGCACCAGGCCTGTTTTCCCCGGGTTCGCCGGCGCGCCCCGGCCTGTCGACCCCACCAGCGAGACAAGGGCTGTCAGGATTAGACCAGAAGAAAGCACAGGCTGTCAGATAAACACCAACGAGAGAACAGGCCGTCAATACATAGAGAGGACAGGCCCTGTCAGATCAAAGAGAGGCAGGCCTCGTCATGTACTGACAGAAGAGGCAGGCCTGTCAGATACACAGAGAGAAGCAGGCCTGTCAGATAATCAGAGAGCAGGCCTGTCAGGTAGACAGAGAGACAGGTCGTCAGGATAGACAGAGAGACAGGCCTGTCAGACACAGCAGAGAGACAGGCCCTGCAGACCCACACCAAGAGAGACCAGGCCTGTCAGATACATCAGAAAGACAACAGGCCTGTCCAGATACAGCAGAGAGAACGAGGCCTGTCAGATACATAGAGAGGCAGGGCCCTGTCCAGATACATAGGAGAAGGCAGGCCCTGTCAGATCAGACAGAGAGACCAGGCTGTCCAGATAAACAGAGAAGGCAGACTGGGATCGTGTCTGTAGTGTTGGCAACATTTGAAATTGTGTTTTTTACATTGGATAAAAGTAGAGACACAGCTACAGAGTGGTATTTCATACACTGCATTTTTGAGGAAAAATGGGAAATGTATTATGCTTTGAAAGTTGATMAACTTRTAAACTCACTTTTGAGAAAATGGCCTTTGAATGTTTTGCTATCTASTGRAGAGCTCTTCTTTGTCTACACCCATTCAGCATCGTTCACACCCTCATAATCTTTAGCCTCAACCATCTCGTTTCGCTCTCGAAGCTAGTTAAACAACAATGAACATAGTGCCAAATCATGTCGCTACTACCCTGCATGAATCTGCTGGGAGCTAACCAACCAGGTTCAATGTTAGCGAGCTAACATTAGGCTCTAACTAGCAAAGCAAATGGTTCAGGTATACGAATTATAACGTCATACATGTAACGTTAGCTAGGGAGCCAGCCAGCTAACGTTAGCTAGCTAGCTAGCTAACAGTACACTTTAACTTGAAATGAAACCACTTTCTGTCAAAATTTGAAATGTGTAATATCTAAAAATGTGGCCAGCTCGACTATCTTACATCATCTACATCATCACGCATGATGGCGGCGTCTCCCTGTCACGGATGCCACTGTTCCCCTTAGTTTGAAGATGTAATCCGGAGGCAGGTGTTTTCTCCATCTCCTTAGCTATCATACTCTAATTCCACTGATTTCAAAAACTATATTATATAGTCATAGTCCTATATAGTCATAGATAGTCATAGATAGTCATTGACAGTTATATAAAGTCATTGATAGTCATCGGTAGTCATTTATAGTCATATATAGTATAGTCATTGACAGTCATTGATAGTCTTATATAGTAACACATGCCTGTAGGAGTTATAAGCTATAAAATCTCTGAGTATCTAGACTAATAAACCTGAAGAGAACCTGGCTGCCACAGTCCCCCCCAGCTACATGTAACTACAGTACAGCAAAACAACAACAGCTACATGACTAACTATAATACCTGGATAGTCTGCCAGTCCCACAACAATAGCCACTATAAAAACGCTGTGCTAAATTCATTAAGCTAACGAGGACAAAGTCATTTACTGATGTGTGTGTTGGGGATCGCCATGGTGACATAATTAGGAAAACAGGATTGCGGTCCTGCTGTGTCGGCCCTACGTGCTTTTCAGATGTTACTTCACTGAGTTTAAACAATATCATAATAAAACTCTTTCCACCAACCTCCCCCTCCTTTTCCCCTGGCACACAATCGTATTATACAATAGCTCCAATCTATCAACAGGAAATTAGGAATCAGTCTGAATCAGTCCATATACCGTAATTAGAAGAAAAGGATGAAAACCGGCAGTGCTGCTGTGTTGAGGAACAGGGATACCCACTCCTTGAGGAACAGAGGGTCTGCACTGTTGAGGAACAGGGATACCCACTCCTTGAGGACCAGAGGGTCTGCACTGTTGAGGAACAGGACTACCCACTCCTTGAGAACCAGAGGGTCTGCACTGTTGAGGAACAGGGATAACCACTCCTTGAGGAACAGAGGTTCTGCACTGTTGAAGAACAAGACTACCCACTCCTTGAGGAACAGAGGGTCTGCACTGTTGAGGAACGGGGATACCCACTCCTTGAGGAACAGAGGGTCTGCACTGTTGAGGAACAGGGATACCCACTCCTTGAGGAACAGAGGTTCTGCACTGTTGAGGAACAGGGATACCCACTCCTTGACAAACAGAGGGTCTGCAGTGTTGAGGAACAGGGATACACACTCCTTGAGGATCAGAGGTTCTGCAGTGTTGAGGAACATGGATACCTCACTCTATTGAGGTCAGAGTCTGCACTGTTGAGGTAAATTAGGGATACCCACTCCCTTGGGAACCTCAGAGGTTCTGCAGGTTGAGGAACATGGATACCCACTCCTTGAGGATCAGAGGTATCTGCTGTGTTGAGGAACAGGGATACCCAACCTTGAGGATCAGAGTTCTGCCGTGTTGAGGAAAGGGAGATACCCACCTCCTTGAAAGGCAGAGGTCTGCAGCTGTTGAAGAACAGGATACCCACTCCTTGAGGACCAGAGGTTCTGGCTGTGTTGAGGAACAGGGATACCCACTCCTTGAGGACAGAGGTCTGCTGTGTTGAGGAACAGGGAACCACTCTTGAGACCAGAGGTTCTGCAGTGTTGAGGAACAGGATACCCACTCCTTGAGGATCAGAGGTTTGCAGTGTTGAGGAACAGGGCAACCCATTTCTTGAGACCAGAGGTTCTGCTGTGTTGAGGAACAGGGATACCCACTCCTTGAGAACCAGAGGTGCTCAGAGTTAAACGTGGCAGAGATGAGATGCTGATGTGTGTGTGAAATACGTCAGGCTGTAGCCCACCAGTACGAGAGTTAACTAGCCCTAAGTCAGAGTGGTGAATAACAGAGATGCCTACCTGTGTGTGAGAGCTTTAGTCGGGGTCCGCTCTGGTTCCAGGTTGCAGCGGTGGAGTCCGTAGAGGTGGTGTCTGGTAGCAACAACAGCAGTTGGAGGAACACACCCAGCAGAACAMAGGCCCTCCGTGGCCCCAGGGTCCTCATCGTACAGGGGGTCGTCTCTGGTACAGCACCCAGTGGATCGTCTCAGCAGTTTCTAATTGGTGCTCTGTGAGAACAGGAAGAGAGAAAGAAGAGTTTGACAAGTTGTCATGGAAACAACTACTTTCAACTGAGTAGAAGTGAGGTTCTTATTTCCTGACCAGGAAAAGTTAGAGGTATAGCCCATAGCAGGTCCAGGAGTTTTTCCTGGATGTGTTGCATTGGGAGGTAAAACTCCTCGCCCTAGTCATAACACACCATCCAAAGGCCCAGGTGAAAAGCACATAAATCACTYCAAATTCATAAAGAAAATACAACTTGAAATGTAACGGGATACTCTTGTGAAATACATTTCATATTGGATCATGAATTTGGTTGACATTTACAACGGTTGGCCTAGTGCCAGACATACACCTGTGTAAATCTTGAGAAAATAAGAACTTAAAAATATTCCGGAGAAAAAAGAAAAATGTGTTTGTTGTCATAATTCATCATAATGCCTGGCTCATAACTTGCCTTGAGGTTTAAAGTTTTAGCAGGTGGGGGAAATATTTGATGAGAGTCAGATAGAGCAGTCTACACCAGATACAGGGAAAGTAATCAGACTCCTTGACTTTTTCCACATTTTGTTACGTTATAGCCTTACTCTAAAATTGATTAAATTGTTGTTTTTCCCTCATCAATCTACGCACAACACCCCATAATGACAAAGCAAAAACAGGATTTTCAAAATTTTTGCAAATGTATAAAAAAAAAATTTAACTGAAATTTGACATTTACATAAATATTCAGACTCTTTACTCAGTACTTTGTTGAAGCACCTTTGGAAGCGATTACAGCCTTGAGTCTTCTTGGGTATGACGCTACAAGCTTGGCACACCTGTATTTGGGGAGTTTCTCCCATTCTTCTCTGCAGATCGTCTCAAGCTCTGTCACGTTGGATGGGGAGTGTCGCTACATACAGTAGATATTTTCAGGTCTCTCCAGAGATGTTTGGTCAGGTTCATGTCCATGCTTCTGGCTGGGCTACTTCAAGGACATTCAGTGGCTTGTCCCGAAGCCATTCCTAAGTTGTCTTGGCTATGTGCTTAGGTCATTGTCCTGTTGGAAGGTGAACCTTTGCCCCAGTCTGAGGTCCTGAGCACTTCTGGATGAGAATCTCTCTGTACTTTGCTCCGTTCATCTTTCCCTCAATCCTGACTAGTCTCCCAGTCCCTGCCGCTGAAAAACATGATGCTTCCAGCCCATGCTTCACCGTAGAGATGGTGCCCAGGTTTCCTCCAGAATCTTGTTTCTCATGGTCTGAGAGTCTTTACGTGCCTTTTGGCAATCTCCAAGTGGGCTGTCTTATGTCTTTTTACTGAGGAGTGGCTTCCGTCTGACCAATCTACCATAAAGGCCTGATTGTGGAGTGCTGCAGAGATGGTTGTCCTTCTGGAAGGTTCTCCATCTCTGTCAGAGTGAACATCGGTTCTGTCACCTCCAAGGGCCTTCTCCCCCGATTGCTCCGTTTGGCCGGTGGCCAGCTCCAGGAAGAGTCTTGGTGGTTCCAACTTCTTCCATTGAAGAATGATAGAGGCCACTGTGTTCTTGGGACCTTCAATGCTGCTGACATTTTTCGGTAGCCTTCTCAGATCTTGAGGAAGAGCCTTGACACAATTCTGTCTCGGAGCTCTACGGACAATTGCTTCGACCTCATGGCTTGTTTTTATCTGTGGGACCTGTGGGACCTTATATAGACAGGTGTGTGCCTTATCAAATCATGCCCATCAGTTGAATTTACCACAGGTGGACTCCAATCAAGTTGTAGTAACATCTCAAGGATGATCAATGGAAACAGGTATGCATCTGAGCAAAATTAGAGTCTATAGCGAGGGTCTGAATACTTATGTAAATAAGGTATTATGTATTTTTATGTTTATAGATTGGAAAACATTTCAAAAACACTGTTTTGGCTTTGTCATTGTGTGTGTAGATAGATTAGATTTTTTTTTATTCAATCAATTTTAGAATACGGCTGTAACGTAACAAAATGTGAAAAAAGGAAGGGGTCTGAATACTTTCAGAATGCAGCGTATCTGGGAATAGGAGTGGTTTTGTACATGTATGGTCAGAATCTTTGTAGGGCGTCGTTTTAGACCGACAAGATATGATCAGCACAGGAAGAGACAGCCCCTCTCTCTCTCTCCTCTCTCTCTCCTCTCTCTCTCTCTCTCTCTCTCTCTCTCTCTCTCTCTCTTCTCTCTCTCTCTCTTCTCTCTCTCTCCTCTCTCTCTCTCTCTCTCTCTCTTCTCTCTCTCTCTCTCCTCTCTTCTCTCTCTCTCTCGCTCTCTCGTTCTCTAAAACAAGCTAAGGAGGATTTGGCTCAACAAGACAGAGTGTTGAATGGATCACTCCCCTCTCAAACGCTTAATAGGATCTGGCTCAACAAGACAGAGTGTTGATGTGGATCTTGTTTTAAATAAATACTAAAGTCAAGTGAACTCTTTACCCTGACTCAGAAGCTTTCCAGCTCACTTGATCTAACAGAAGGAAGGCCACGCTTCACAACCTATGTTCGGTACACAGTTAGTTTCCAACCATCTTCCATCATGAAAGACAATGCATTAAGCACTCCAGGTGCTTCAGTTGAGACGCCAGATCATCAGAGCAGACAACACTTTAGGAGACACGGTTGATAAAGTGTTTAAGGTGTTTATACATCACACTGAAAGAAACCTGATCTGGACTAAGAGGGCCTCCTCGCCGTCGGTGTGGACAGACCAGCAGACTTGGTTTCAAGTAGGATTGGTTTTCTTTCAAATACTTTGAGTTTGCCTGGAGCAGCTATGCCATCTCCACCTCCTTTACCACTTGACCTCAACAGATTGTTGGTGTCTGGAGCTGGGAGCCCTGTGTTGTGTGTGTGTGTGTGTGTGTGTGTGTGTGTGTGTGTGTGTGTGTGTGTGTGTGTGTGTGTGTGTGTGTGTGTGTGTGTGTGTGTGTGTGTGTGTGTGTGTGTGTGTGTGTGTGGTGTGTGTGTGTGTGTTGTGTGGTGTGTGTGTGTGTGTGTGTGTGTGTGTGTGTTTCTTCTATGGAGGATATTTCCGGGGTTTCCGACACACACAGTCATTACCATCTGGAAGTTACTCCCACTGAGAGCATCCCCTTCCCACCATGCCACTAGTCAGTTAGTTTGTGTTTTAATAGTTTGCGTTATTGGAGATGCGAGGTCATGGAGATGCGAGAGCAAGTTAAATTTTAGATGCATAGTACAAAATGATTAGCATAGCATTTCAGTCTACAGTTTGGTGATTAGATATATATTTCTTTCTTTAACTTTKACTAATTTAGGCAAGTCTAATTTAGGCTTGCCTACTAATTTAGGCAAGTCAGTTAAGAACAAATTCTTATTTCACAATGAAGACCTACCAATTGAGCAAGGAGAACAGCGAACCATTTTGTACTTTGTGTAAAGAGATTGTTCAGCAGCTTGAGCCAGTTGAAGGTTATATTGTGACGTCTTGTTATCTGAGAATGATGGAAAACACTTCCATACTCAGACCATTTTAACGTATGTGTGTGCAATTAAGTAGTTTACTCATGATATGATTGTAAGCAAAGATCCCAGAAAGAAGGGGTACTCCTGTTTTGAWTGTTTTAATATGTAATTCAAATCACCGGTACTTTCCCCTCCTGGTTTCAGTAACTGCTGACACGAAAATACGCAAGGGGTCAAATTATAAAAGCACTTAGAAAATGGATCCAGGGAAACAATCACTTTTTATTCATATTATTATGATCCGTTCCATCATTCTAAGCTGACAGTCACACATGTTGCCAATGAGCAGCCATGAAATGTTATTTTGTTTCCTTCTCAGAAGAGGTGAATTGCTGTCATGGCTTTTAGAGAGAAATTTACTAGAGTCCCAGGTCACTACTCCCTGAACAGTGCATCTGCACTCAGGACCACACTCTTAGAAAAATAGGTTCCATATTTTTTATTATATTTAACCTTTATTTAACTAGGCAAGTCAGTTAAGAACAAATTCTTATTTACAATGACAGCCTACCCCGGCCAAACCCAGACGACGCTGGGCCAATTGTGCGCCACCCTATGGGACTCCCAATCACGGCCGGTTGTGATACAGCCTGAATTCAAACCAGGGTGTCTGTAGTGACGCCTCTAGCACTGARATGCAGTGCCTYAGACCGCTGGGCACTCGGGAGCCTTCCAACATAACACGGTTCTTTGGCTGTCCCCATAGGAAACCCCTTTAAAGAACCAAGTAGAACCCTTTTGAGTTCCATGTAGAACACACTGTGGAAAGGGTTCTACACTGAACCCAAAAGAGTTCTACCTGGAACCAAAAAAGTGTTCTACCTGGAACCAAAAAGAGTTCTACCTGGAACCAAAAAAGTGTTCTACCTGGAACCAAAAAGAGTTCTACCTGGAACCAAAAAGAGTTCTACCTGGAACCAAAAAGGGTTCTCCTATGGTGACAGCCGAAAACCCCTTTTGGAGCTCTTTTTTCCTAAGAGTGCACTGCAGTAAAACTAGTCAAAGTGATGAACTGAAGGCTCAAGGCCTTGGGTGCAGCCTACGCCCCAGTGAGAAAACAAGAGACAGGGAGAGTAAATCATGGAGGTATTAACTATTAACATGTTACCAAGGAGAGGCTGTAAAGCTGTCACCTCCTTCTTTCTCCTTTGCGCTGATGCTCTGTAATCACACCCATTTCTCTTCTCACAGCCCTGCTGAATACATCACCATCCCAGGAATGTAAAATGGGGATTTTTAGGAGGTTGGTAATGTGGCATGGCTAGATTTCTCCAAAGTTCTAGTTGTAAATACGAAGGAAAAAGTTGAGTCTTCGAGAGTTTGACTTCATTGGGTCACGATGAAATAACCTCGAGTGTGTTTGTAGAAAAATCCCGACAATAACCAAGACAACCAACATAGGGAGCAAGTGTTTGACTTCCTATTGGCTCCTACGCAACCTGGAAAACATCTAATCTATCACTGCTCACTCTCACCCCAGGAGTCTGTCGATAGGCAGTACCATAAGTACCATGGCAACACCAGGGTTGAGGCTATAGGCAGTAATTACCACGGCAACACCAGGGGTCTGTCTATAGGCAGGGCCGGATTCATGCAGGGGCTTACCGGGGCAGAAGCCCCTGGGCTTAGGCACGTGGGGAGCCCATGAGGCAGCAAAAATGTTTTACAAATATATATAATGGGAGCCCAGGTGGGTAACTGGGGGCCCTGCCTGGATTGGGTAACTGATTAATAAAAAATAGATAAAGTGCATAATAAATAAAAGTGACGGGTCAATTGAGTGTGTCAGGGTCCCAAAACCCGTAGAGGCAAAACAAATGTAATAAACAAAAAATAACCAGAGAGCCTCATATTTGCCACAGAGGATCAATAGTTTATAAAATAAATAACTGTGGATGAAGTTTATTTTGACAGTTATGCCTACAGTCGGGTAGGCCGCAGTTTGAGCAGTAAGCGAGCCAAATTTGGCCAACAGCTTGTAGTGTTGTGGTCATAGACATATAATCCATAGAAAGGTTTATTAGTGTTCTTAATGTTTTGTACACTCTGTGTATATTGCCTCCAAATATTGTATAATCTGTGTGTTGCTTCATTGGCCTGGGCTATCGTTTGTTTGTTCCCGTGTAGAGCATGGCGTTTACAACGGCAGGGTTGTGGGTCTGGTTCCCATGGGGAACCAATCAGAAAATGTATGCACTTTATTATAGCCCTATTCAGGGCCAGTTGTTATGGCTGGAGCAAGGCTTCTATATAGCCTAGTTAAAGGGCCAGTTTGTAATGGCTGGAATCCAGGCTCTTATATAGCCTAGTTAGGGCCAGGTTGTATGCGTGGACCAGGCTCTTATATAGGCCTATTAGGGCAGCTTGGTCATGGCTTGGGACGAGGCTCAGTTATATAGCCCTAGTTAGGTGCAGCTTGTTATGGCCTTTGGACAGGCTCGTCTATATGGCCATATTTAGGGCAGTTGTATGGCTGGACCAGGGCCGCTTAATATGGCCTATTGGGCCAAGTTGTCATGTGCTGGTACCAGGCTCCTTATATAGCTATTAGGGCCAGTTGTAATGGCTGGACCAGGCTCTTATATAGGCCTATTAGGGCCAGTTGTATGGCTGGACCAGGCTCTTATATAGCCATTAGGGCCAGTTGTATTGGCTGGACCAGGCTTCTCCTTATATAGCCTATTAGGGCCAGTTGATGCGCTGGACCAGGCTCTTATATAGCCTATTAGGGCCAGTTGTATGGCTGGACCAGGCTCTTCATATAGCCTATAGGTGCCCAGTTGTACGTTTGGCTGGACCAGGCTCTTATATGGCCTATTAGGGCCCAGATTGTCATGGCTGGACAGGCTCTTATATGGCCTATCTACGGCCTTCTATACCTTTGCGCCAATTTGTGCGCCCGGTCGTTTTTGCTCCTTGTCTCCCAGGCTCTGGACCGCGGCCACCGGGAGGTTGCCTGCCCACCCGAACCCCACCCACAAAGAGGTTGAAAATATAATTGCTTAATTTGGGTAAGCAAAAGGGGGTTTTGTTGGAGGCTTTTCATTTTCGGTCGTTGAGTCCCAAACGTGACATTTCTCTGTCTCCCGATTGAGTGGGAGCGACACATTGGCGCTTATATAGTTGTACAAGAGTGTGCCCTCGCTAGGCCATAACACCTGACTACGCCCGATCGTCGTCCGATCTGAGACTAAGAGGGGGGCTGGTTAATGATGGAGACTCGCCTGAAATGTACGAGGTCTGTAAGCTTTTTGTCCAGTAGTGAGGGTCTCTTGTGTCATGGCGTGGAGGCAACTGCCTTTATTTATCGCTCAAGATATATACATCTCGTTTTTATCGGACTCGACTAAATCAGTTTGTTAGTGCTGTCCCTGCCTGCCTGCCGCCCCATGGTCAATATCAAATAAATGACATTGGTTCCTCCAAATGTAGCATACATTCAGCAATTGTTTTTTAGGGCAAGGAGACTTGTCCTGTCTGTGAGTCCGTTGGGCGCTGAAAATCCTTCAAATGTTTTGCCTGTGTGCAGGAAGAGACCTGTGTTTGGTAACGCGGTGTGCTGTAGCGGTCGTGTGATGTGCGGAGTTTTGCAAAAGCAAATGGCCACTGGATTGATCAAATAATCATTGAATGATAATTCTGCCAGGCTACTTTGCAGTTAACTTTTAATTAGAGGTTGGGGAAGCTTTCATTTTACAAAGAAGGTTAAATCATTAGCCTCAAGCTACCGGCTACACAAAGTGTAGACAGTCGGCTGGCTCCGCAACGCATGCGCGCACCGATGGCCAGTCCTGTGCCGTTTCTGAAAGTGCGTGGAATACGAATCACTGAGCATTTTGTTATTTGTCTAGACTTCCTTGGCAAATAATGTATTTCTAACAATTGAAGGGATTTAGTTGTACTTCCTCCTGTAGTTCAAAAACATTTTTGAAATAATGTTGAATTTCTGTTTAAAATTCTGGATTCCGTGATTCCGTGCCGTATTGTATAGGCCTAGTCCATGACAGTGTCATATGCAACATACGTGAATGCCCACCCATCGCCACCCAAGAGTGAAATATATGCCTGGAAATGTAAGTCAAGGCGTTGAGCTTTTCATGTGTTGAATTACAAGCGTGGCATTCTCTTCTCCCGATAGTGAGCGACACATGCCTTTATATATAGTGTAAGACCCAAGATTTCCTTCGCTCTACGGCCATACCAGCCTGAATACGCGATCTCGCCGATCTCGGAAGCTAGCAGGTCGGGGCCTGTTATACTTGGATGGGAGACCGCTCTGGGAATATCAGGTGCTGTAGCTTTTGTCCAGTAAGAGGTTCTTGTGGTCATGCGTGACACTGCCTTTATTATCGCCTAATAATATCATTCTTTTATAGACTAAATGCCAGTTTTGTTAGATGCTTCCCTCTGCCCTGCCTGCTAAATAAATTAATTGGACGTGCGTTTCCCTAAAATGTAGGCAGTGACATTCAAGCCATTTGTTTAGGCAAGGAAACTGTCAATGCTCTGTAGTCGTTGGGGCCCTGTAAAATCTCTCAATGTTTGCCTGTGGTGCCCTAGAAGATTATGTGTTAAGCGGTGTTGCTGGTAGGCGCTCGTGTGAATTGCGGAGTGTTGCAAACAAAATTGCTTTTCTGAGTTGATCGCAAATAGATCAGAATAATTTGCCAGGTCACTTGCATTAACTTTTAATTGAATAGGTTTGGGCGAAGCTTCTTTCACCAGAAGACGTTATATCATTAGCCTCACTAAGCCGTACAGGCTCAACAAGTGGTGACATGGCCGCGCTCCCAAGCATCGCTACAGGAACTGGCATCTGGTGCCGTTTTGAAGTTCGGTGGAATACGTAACCTGATGCATTCTGTTCATTGTCTTAATGATCTTGCGGCAAATGAATGTATTCAAACAAGGTTGAAAGGGATTAGTGCCTTCCTCCTTCGTTTCAAAACATTTTGAAATAATTGTTGAATTCGGTTTGAATGTCTGGATTCCGTGATTCCGGTGCCGTTGTTATAGGCCCTATTGTCCATGAATTGTATATAGTGTCAAACATAGGATATGCCCCCCCAACCCACCCCCCAAGATGAAATACTATGGCCCCTGGAAAATGTAAGCAAGGGTTGAGCTTTTTCAGTGTGTTGATCAACTGACATTTTCTTTCTCCGATGATGAGCGACACATTTCCTTTATATAGTGTACCAGAGAGTTTTGCCCTCTTCGCTTAACGGCCATACCGAGCTAATACGCCCGATCTCGTCGCATTCGTCGAAGCTAAGCAGGGTCCGGTGGGTCTAGTAACTGGATTGGGAGACCTGCTGGAATACCATGCTGTAAGCTTTTTGCTCTCAGTAGAGGTTCTCTTGTGTCATGGCGTGAGCAACTGCCTTTTATTTATCGCCATAATAATATCATCTCTTGATAGGACTAAATGCCAAGTTGTTATGTTCCCTGCCTGCCTGCCTGTTCAAAATCAATAAGCGACAGTCGCGTTGTCCCTCAAAATGTAGCAGTACATTCACATTTTTTTAGGCAAGGAGACGTCAATGTTGTAGTCCGTTGGGGCCCCTGTTAAAAATTCCCTTCAATGTGTTTGCCTTGGTGCGCCAGGAGAGACTTAGTTGTTAAGCGTGTTGCTGTAGCGCTCGTTGTGATGCGGAGATTTGCAAACAAATGCCACTGGATTTGGAATGCAAATAATCATGATTCATATTCTGCCAGCTACTTTGCAGTATACTTTAATTGAGAAGGTTTGGGGGAAGCCTTATTTTCTACCAGAAGAAGGTTATATTCATTAGCCTCATAAGCTACCGGCTAAAAAGTGTAGACATGCCCGCGCTCCCGCACGCAGCGCACGCAGAAACTGGCATTCCGTGCCGTTTGAAATTGCGTGAATACGAATCAATGATGCATTTGTCATGTCTTATGAAATCACTGGAAATATGTATTTCTAACATACTTGAAGGGATTGTGTTGACTTCCCTTACGTTCAAAACATTTTAATAATGTTGAATTTTGTTTGATGTCGATTCCGTGATTCCGTGCGTATTTTATAAGGCGAATCCAGAAGGGCTCATAAGGTTAACATAGGATACGTGCCCCCACCACCCACTCCCCCAAAGAGTGAAAATATATGGCTGGAAATGTAACAAGGTTTGACTTTTCAGTTGTTGATCACAAAGGGAATTTCTCTGCTGCCGGAGTGAGCTGAGGCACATTGCTTTATATATGTACAGAGTTTGCCCTTCGTTAGCGGCATACCACTGAATAACGTCCCGAAGTCTCGTCGATCTCGGAAGCTAAGCAGGGTCGGGCATGGTATGAATTGGATGGGAGACCGCATGGGAATATCCAGTGCGTATGCTTTGTCCAGTCGAGGGTTCTCTTTGTCATGCGTGAGCAACTGCCTTTACTTATCGCCCTAAATCATACTTCTTTTCATAGGACTAAATGCAGTTTGTTAGTGCTTCCTGCCTTGCCCTGCCGTTGCAATATCAAATAATGGGACAGTGCGTTCCGTCAATAAATTAGCAGTTGAACATTCAGCATTTGTTTTTAGGCCAGGAGACTGTCAATGTCTGTAGTCGTTGGGCCCTGTAAAATCCCTTCAATGTTTTGCCTGTGTGCGCCAGGAAAGAGGCCTAGTTTGTTTTAAGCGGTGTTGCTGTAGGCTCGTGTGATTGGGAGTTTTGCAACAACAAGTGGCCAAGTGGATTGATGTAACCAAAATCATGATATAATTCTGCAGGACTACTTTGCAGTTACTTTACATTGAGAAGTTTGGGGAAGCCTTCTTCTACAGCAAGAAGGTTATCTCATTAGCTCATAAGCTACGCTACACAAAGTGTAAACATGCGCGGTCCGCACGCAGCTGCGCACGAAACGGCAGTCTGGGTGCGTTTGGAAGTTGCGTGGAAATACGAACACTGATGCATTTTGCTTCATCGCTTATGATACTTGGGAATGAATGGTAAATTTTCTAAGCAAAGTAAAGGATTTAGTACTTCCCTTCTTCAAACATTTTTGATAAGATTTGTTGAATTCTGTTTGAATGTCCTGGATCGTGATTCGTGGCAATTTTTATAGGGCCTAGTCATGAAGTTGTCATATAGTGTCACATAGATATGCCCCCACACACCACCCCCAAGAGTGAACTATAGGCTGAAATGTTAAGCAGTTTGAGCTTTTTCAGTGTGTTGAGTCAAAACGTGACATTTCTCGTCTCCGATGAGTGAGCGACACCATTGCTTTATATAGTTTGTACCAAGATTTTGCCCTTCGCGTTACGGTCATCAACCAGCTGAATACGCCATGAACCGTCCGATCTTCGAAGCTAAGCCGGGTCGGGCTGTTTAGTACTGATTGGAAGACCGCCTGGGAATACCAGGTGCTGTAAGCTTTCTTGCTCCATAAGAGCGTCTTTGTGTCATGCTGGAGCCAACTGCCTTTTATATTATCCGCCTACAAATATCATCTCTTTTATAGACTAAATGCAGTTTGTTAGTGTTCCGCTCCCTGCCTGTTCAATCAAATAATTGGGTACAGTGCGTTCCTCAAAATGTAGGCAGTAAATTCAGCATTTGTTTAGGCAAGATTAGACTGTCAATGTCTGTATTCCGGGGGGCCCATATGTAAAATCCCTCAGTATTTTTCTTGTGCGCCAGAGAGACCTTAGTTTGTTAAGCGTGTGCTGTAGCGCTCGTGTGATTGCGGAGTTTTGAAAAACGAAATGGCCACTGATTGATGCAAATAATCAATGATATACATCGCAGGCTACTTTGCAGTTAACTTTTAATTGAGAAGGTTGGGGAAGCTTCTTTTCTACCAGAAGAAGGTTATATCATTATCTCCTAAGCAAGCGGCCTACACAAAGGTAGAATGCGGGCGTCCGCACGCAGTCGCGCAACTGAAACTGCAGTCGCTGTGCCCGTTTCTGAAAGTTGGCGTGAATAACGAACACTGATGCATTTGTTCATGGTTTTATATTCACTTGGGAAATGAATGTATTCTAACAAAGTTGAGGATTTTAAGTTTACTTCCTCCTTAGTTCAAAACATTTTTGAATAATTTGAATTCGTTGTGACGTCTGGATTCCGTGATTCGTGCCGTATTTTATAGGGCCCTAGTCCATTGAAGTTTCATCTGTGGCAACATAGGATATGCCCCCCACCCACCCAACCACCCCAAGAGTGAATAATGCCTGGAAATGTAGCAAGGTTTGAGCTTTTTCAGTGGTTGTTGATTCACATAGGGGCATTTCTCTGTCTCCCATGAGTGAGCGACACATTGCTTTATTAGTTCAAGAGTTGCCCTTCGCTTACGGCATACCAGCCGAATAGCCGATCTCGTCCGATTCTCGAGCTAAGCAGGGTCGGGCGCGGTGTAGTACTGGATGGGAGACGCTCTGGGAATCTAGGTTGTAACTTTTTGCTCAGTAGAGGGTTATCTTGTATCATCGTGGAGCAAATGCCTTTTATTTATGCCAAATAATCATTCTTTTATAGGACTAATGCAGTTTTTAGTGCTTCTGCCCTGCCTGCCTGTTCAAGATCAAATAATGGACGGTGCGTTTTCCCTCAAAATGTCGGCAGGTAAAAATTCAGCAATTTGTTTTTAGACAAGGAGAAACTTAATTGCTGTAGTCGTTGGGCCCTGTAAAATCCATTCAATGTTTCCTGGTGCGCCAGGAAGAGACTTATTTGGTTAAGCGGTGTTCCTGTACCGCGCTCGCGTGATGGGATTTTGCAAAACAATTGCCCGGATTGCATGCAACAAATCTTGATATATTCGCCAGGCTACTTGCAGTTAACTTTTAATTGAGAAGGTTTGGGGGAACCTTTCTTTTCTACCAAAAAGGTATACATTAACTCATAAGCTAGCGCTACAAAGTGTAGACATGCGCGCGCTCCGCACGCATGCGCAAGAAACTGGCAGTCCTGTGCGTCTGAAGTTGCGTGGAAATAACGAATCACTGTTATGCATTTTTGTTCATTGTTTATGATTCATTTGGTCATTATATGAATGTATTTTTAACAAGTTGAAGATTAGTGACTCGTCCTCCTTGATCAAAACATTTGAATAATTTTGATTCTGCTTGAATGTCTGGGATCGTGATTCCGTCGTATTTTATAGGGCCTAGTCAAAGTCTGCATAATGTCAACAAGATATGCCCACCCATCCACCCCCAGAGTAAATATATGGCCTGAAATGTAAGAAGTTGAGCTTTTCAGGTGTGAGTCGCAAGTGACGTCTCTGTCTCCGATAGTTGAGCCGACAAACATTGCCTTTATATATATACCAAGATTGCCTACGCTACGGCAACCCGCCTGAATATAACGCCGAACTCGTCATCTCGGAAGCTAGAGGCAGGGTCGGGCCTGTTAGTACTTGTGATGGGAGACTCGCTGGATACCAGCTGTAAGCTTTGCTCAGTAGAGGGTTCTCTTGGTCATGCGTGGAGCAACTGCCTGTTTAATTTTAGCTAATAATATCCTTTTAGACAATGCAGTTTGTTATGCTCCTCTCCCGCCCTCTCTGTGCAAATCAAAATAATGACAGTGCTTTCCTCAAAATGTAGGCAGTACAGTTCTAGCATTTGTTTTTAGGGCAAGGAGACTGTCAATAGTCTGTGAAGTCGTTGGGGCCCCTCTGTAATGATCCTTTCAATGTTTGCGCTTGTGCGTCCAGCAAAGAGACATATTTGGTTAAGCGGGTTGCTGACGCTCGTGTTGATCGCGGATTTGCAAACCAAATGCGCTGGGATTGATGGCAATAAGCATGAATAGATTTGCGAGGCTCTAACTTTTGCAGTTAACTTTAATTGAGAGGTTTTGGGGGAACCTTCTTTTTCTCCACAGAAGAAGGTTAGTATCATTAGCCTCATAAGCTCTTCGGCTACACAAAGTGTAGACATTCGGCGCCTTCTCGCACGCATGCGCAAGAAACGGGACATCCTGTGCGTTTTGAAAGTCTGCGTCGGAAATACGATCACTTGATGCATTTTGTGTCATGTCTTATGATTCACTTGGGCAAATGAATGGATCTCTACAAGTTGAACGGGATTTAGTTGACTTCCTCTAGTTCAAACATTTTGAATAATGTTGAATTTCTGTTCTGAATTTCTGGATTCCGTGATTCGTGCGTATTTTTAGGGCCCTACGGCGCATGGAAAGTTGTCATAAGTGTCAATAGGATATGCCCCCGCACCCCGCCACCACCCCCTCAAGAGTGAAATTATGGCCTGGAAATGTAACAAGGTTTGAGCTTTTCAGTGTGTTGATGCTCACAACGTGACATTTCCTCGTCTCTCCGATGATGAGCGACACAGCTTTATATAGGTACCAAGAGTTGCCCTACGTACGCTCATACAGCCTAATACGCCCGATATCTCGTCCGATCTCGGATCAAGCAGGTGGGCCTGGTTATACTTGGATGGACGCCTGGAATACCAGTGCTGTAAGCTTTTGCTCCAGTAAGAGGTTCTCTTGTGTCCATGCGTGGATAGCCAAACTGCCTTTATTATGCCTATATAAATCACTCTTTTATAGGATAAGAGTTTGTTAGTGCTCTGCTGCCTCTGCCTGTTCAAATCAAATAATGACTGCGTTGCCCTCAAAATGTAGGCAGTAACATTCAGCATTTGTTGTAGCAAGATTAGACTTCAATGTCTGTATCCGTTGGGCCCTGTAAATCCCTTCAATGTTTGCCTGTGTGCGCCAGAAGAGACCTTAGTTTGGTTATGCGGTGTTGCTGTAGCGCTCGTTGATTGCGGAGTTCTGCAAAACAATGGATGGATTGAGCAAATAATCATGATATAATTCTGCCAGGCTACTTTGCAGTTAAATTTTAATTGGAGAAGGTTTGTGGAGGAAGCTTGCTTCTACAGAAGAGAGGTTATATCATAGCCTCATAAGCCTACCGGCTACACAAAGGTAACATCGCTGCGCCCGCAAGTCATCTGCGCACACGAGAAACTGGGCAAGTCCGCTGCGTTTCTGAAAGTTGCGTGGAAATACGAATCACTGAGGCATTTTGTTCATGTCTTAATATTCACTTGGCAAAATGAAGGTATTTCTAACAAGTTGAAGGGATTAGGTTTGACTTCCTCCTTAGTTCAAACATTTTGAATAATGTTGAATTGTTGAATGTCGGATTCCGGATCCGTGCCGTATTTTATAGGGTCATATCCATGAAGTTGTCATAAGTGTGCAACATAGTGACATCAAGGCCCCCACCCACCCACTCCACCCCAAGAGGAACTATCTGCCTGGAAATGTAAGCAAGGTGAGCTTTTTCGAGTGTGTTGATCACAACGTGGACATTTCTCTGTTCCGGAGTGGCGACACATTGCTTATATAGTGTACAAGAGGTTTGCCCTCCGCTTCGCCATACCAGCTTAATACGCCCGATATCGTCCGATCTCGGAAGCTAAGCAGGGTCGGCGTAGACCTGGATGGGAGACGCCTGGTAATACCAGGTGCTCGTAAGCTTTTTGCTCCAGTTAGATGGTTCTCTTGTGTCAGGCGGGAGCACTGCTTTTATTTATGCCTAAAATAATCTTTTTATAGGTCTAAGCAGTTTGTTAGTGCTTCCCTGCTCCTGCCCTGCCGTTCAAATCAAAATAATGGGACAGTGCGTTTTCTCAAAATGTAGGCATACCATTCATGTCAGTGTTTTTTAGGCAAGGAGTACTGCAAGTGCTGTAGTTACCGTTTAGGCCTTGTAAAATCCTTCAATGTGTTTGCCTGTGTGCGCCAGAAGAACCTTAGTTTTGGTTAAGCGGTGTTGCTGTAGGTGTGTATGCGGAGTTTGGCAAACAATGGCCACTGGGATTAGGCAAATAATCATTGAATATATATTTCTTTCAGGCTACTTTGCAGTTACTTTAATTGAGAGGTTTTGGGGGAACCTTTCCTTTCTACAGAAGAGAGGTTATATATTAGCCTCATAGCGAACCGTTAACACAAAGTGTAGAACTGCGCGCTGCTGCGGCACGCCTGCGGCACTAGAAACTGGGCAAGTCCTGTGCCGTTTTGAAAGTTGCGTGGAAATACGAAGCAACTGATGGCATTTGTTCATGTTCTTAGATTCACATTGGGCAAATAATGTAGTTTCTAACCAGTTGAAGGGATTTTATGACTTCCTCTTAGATTCAAACATTTTTGAATAATGGTTGAATTTCTGTTTGAATGTCTGATTCCCGTGATTCCGTCCGATTATAGCCGTATCCATGAAGTCGTCAATATTAGTGAACATAGTGCCCCTACCACCACCCCCCCCCCAAGATAAATAATGGCGCTGAATTCAGCAAGTGGACTGTTTCAGTCGTGTTTGAGTCACAAGTGACAATTCTACTGTCCCCGATGATGAGCGACACATTGCCTTATATAGGTACAAGATTTTGCCTTGCTACGGCCATACCAGCTGAATAACGCCCGATCTGTCGATTCTCGAGCTAGCAGGTCGGCCTGGTAGTACTTGGATGGGAGACGCCTGGAATACAGGTGCTGGTAAAGCTTTTTGCTCAGTAGATGGGTCTCTTGTGTCCATCGGGAGCAACTGCTTTTATTTATCTGCCTAATAATATCATATCTTGATATAGGACTAAATGCATTTAGTAGTGCTGTCCTCTGCCTTGCCCTGTTCAATCAAATATGGACACGTGCGTTTCCCTAAAATGTAGGCAGTACATTAGCATTTGTTTTTAGGCAAGGAGACTGTCTATGTCTGTAGTCGTTTGGGCCTGATAAATCCTTCACAATTGTTTGCCTGTGTGCGCCGATAGAGAACTTAAGTTTTGTTAAGCGTGTTCTGTAGCGCTCCGTTGTGATTTGCGAGTTGCAAAACAAATGGCACTGATGAGCGATTATATCATGATTATCTGCAGGCTACTTTGGGCAGTAACTTTTAATTGAGAATGTTTGGGAAGCATTCTTTTCTACAGAAGAAGGTATATCATAGCCTTAATAACTACGGACACGATAAGGTAGACAT
Organism: Salvelinus sp. IW2-2015; assembly: GCF_002910315.2. NCBI lineage: Eukaryota > Metazoa > Chordata > Actinopteri > Salmoniformes > Salmonidae > Salvelinus > Salvelinus sp. IW2-2015. Next base: position 283,559 of record NW_019942975.1, on the reverse strand, counting down.
GCGCGGCTCCGCACGGCATGCGCAACAAACTGGGCAGTCCTGTGGTTTTCTGAATTGCGTGGAAATACGAATGACTGATTCTATTTTGTCAGTTCCTTGATGATCAGGCTTGGGCAAATGAATGTATTTTCTAACGGAAAGTTGAGGATTTAGTTGACGTTCTCCTTAGTTCAAAATTTTTGATATAATCGTTGAATTTCTGTTTGAATGTTGGATTCCGTGATTGCGCGTGCGCGTATTTTATAGGCGCTTAGTCATGAAGTTGTCATAAAGTGTCAAATCATAGGAATCCCCCACCACCACCCCCCAAGAGTGAAATATATGGCTGGAAATTGTAAAGCAAGGTTGAAGCTTTTCTCAGTGTGTGAGTCACCACGTGACATTCTTGTTCCGATGAGTCGCGACACATGCCTTATGATACTTGTACCAAATTTGCCCTTCCTTACGCCATACCAGCCGAATAGCCATCTCGTCAGATCTCGGAAGTAAGCGAGGTCTGGTGGTTAGTATCTTGGAGGGAGACCGCCCGTGGAATGACCATGGTGCTGTAAGCTGTTTGCTCCAGTAGAGGTTCTTCTGTTGGTGTCTGCGTGAGCAACTGCTTTATTTTATGCGCCTAGCATAAATCATCTCTTTATAGGAAAATCAGTTTTATGCTTCCCTGCCTGCCCCTGCCCTGTTCCAAATGCAAATAATGCACAGTGCGTGTTCCCCAAAAGTAGGTCAGTACATTCAGCATTTGTTTTTAGGCAAGAGACTGTCTAATGATCTGTAGTCCCGTTGGCCCGTAAATATCCTTCAATGTTTTGCTGCTGCGCCAGGAAGAGACTTCAGTTTGGTTAAGCGGTGTGCTGTAGCGCTCGTCGTGACTGCGGAGTTGCAAAACAAATGCCACTGATTGAGCAATATCAATGATAAATTCTGGGCCAGGCTACTTTGCAGTTAACTTTAATTGAGAAGTTTGGGGAATGGCTTTCCTTTTCTACCAGAAGAAGGTATATCATAGCCTCATATAGCACCGCTACACAAAGTGTAGAATGCGCCGCGCTCCGCACGCAATGCGCACAGAAACGGGCAGTCCTGTGCGTTTCTGAAAGTGCGGTGGAAATACTAATACTGATTGCATTTGTTCATGTCTTATTGATTCCACTTGGGCAAAATGAATGTA
>NW_019942975.1:279186-282366 GCF_002910315.2 Salvelinus sp. IW2-2015 | reverse complement strand
GAGCCTGGTCCAGCCATACAACTGGCCCTAATAGGCTATATAAGAGCCTGGTCCAGCCAACCCACTATGGTAACCCATTAGGAAATACAGCACAAAGACTGACCTTTTCAATGAGAATACCTATTTTAGGAGCTGTTAGTTACACACACATGGAGACAATCAGTGACAGGGTCAAATAATATACATTTACTCTTAGCATCGTTCCACAATTTACACACATTTGTTAAGGTTATCACTTTATCAACAATATAATCTGTTTTATTTTTAATTTAGGAGAGAAGAAGTCACACTAGCAGATTGTCTACACTGTAGCAGATAGAAAATAAACATGGGGCTAGCTAGCTGATTGGTCCTGGAAAAACCTTGAAGCAACACCTCATCCTCCTCCCTGAGTCTCACCCTGAGTCCAGACCTGAAATGAGTCTAGCAGAGAGTTCCCTAGCCTGTCACAAACACACACACACACACACACACACGCACACACGCGCACACACACGTATTCTGAGTTAGTCAGGCTTTTGGTCGGGCTCACCCATCATCTCATATCCTATTGGCTGTCAACAGCCCTTTACAGTCAACAGCCCTTTACAGTCAACTCAAACCCAACCCATGCGAGTTCTTGTAGGATTACACTTTTTAWTTTTTTTTATTAGAAAGGCCTATGGCCAATATGGAAAAACTGAAAACTTAAATGATTATGTTTCTGGAATGTAACAAGAGTTTAATTTATGTCCTTCCTCAGGTAGAAAATCAAAAGCAGATTAAAAATGTATTGGTACTCTGTATGATAAATTGTAATTTCTCTCTATAACAATGTGTTCTATTATTGCTGTACACATCTGATGAATGGTCAGTGTTACTAAGAGGTGACGTTGCCAGACTATGTAGTATATCCTGCTTTATGTAGAGAGAGAAGAGAGAGGGGGGAGGGGGAGAGAGAGGTGGAGGGTGTTTGTAGGGCTGCACAGACCTTTCAGTGGGCAGGTGCTCAAAATGAAAAAGAAAAGGCCACCCGCTCAACTGAAAGAAGTCTGGAGATTCATAACATACCAGCTGACTCTACCTTGTTGTTTTTGGCATCGGCCGAATTCTGCAACAACACACTCAATAGTACCAGTTGTTAGCAAAAGAGAGGCACAGTGCCTCAAAAGAACATGATTGACTTGACATCGTGGAACATAAGGTAGACTATCAGCTAATCATTGATGTTGATGATGGATGTTAATGATGGATGTTGATGATGGATGTTAATGATTGATGTTGATGATGGAAGGTTAATGATGATGTTAATGATGGATGTTAATGATGGATGTGTGATGATGTATGTTAATGATGGATGTTAATGATGGATGTTAAGATGATGTGTTGATGATGTCTGTTAATGATGGATGTTGATGATTTTAATGTGACACCAGAGTGCTAAGAACCTTGGCGTTGATCCTGGACAACACCCTGTCGTTCTCAACTAACATCAAGGCGGTGACCCGTTTCCTGTAGGTTCATGCTCTACAACATTCGCAGAGTACGACCCTGCCTCACGCAGGAAGCGGCGGCAGGTCCTAATCCGGCACTTGTCATTCTCCCGTCTGGATTACTGCAACTCGCTGTTGGCTGGGCTCCCTGCCTGTGCATTAAACCCCTACAACTCATCCAGGAACGCCGCAGGCCCGTCTGGTGTTCAACTTTCCAAGTTCTCTCACGTCACCTGCTCCTCCGCTCTCTTCCACTGGCTTCCAGTTGAAGCTCGCATCCGCTACCAAGACCATGGTGCTTGCCTACGGAGCTGTGAGGGAACGGCACCTCCGTACCTCAGGCTCTTGATCAGGCCTACACCCAAACAAGGGCACTGCGTTCATTCCACCTCTGGCCTGCTCGCCTCCCTACCTCTGAGGAAGTACAGTTCCCGCCTCAGCCCAGTCAAAACTGTTTCGCTGCTCTGCACCCCAATGGTGGAACGAAACTCCCTACGACGCCAGGTCAGCGGAGTCAATCACCACCTTCCGGAGGACACCTGAAACCCCACCTCTTTAAGGAATACTAGGATAGGATAAAGTAATCCTTCTAACCCCCCCCCCCTTAAAAGAGTTAGATGCACTATTGTAAAGTGGTTGTTCCACTGGATATCATAAGGTGAATGCACCAATTTGTAAGTCGCTCTGGATAAGAGCGTCTGCTAATATGACTTAAATGTAAATGTAAATGTTATGATGGAAGTTAATGATGTGATGTTTAATGATGGATGTTAATGATGGATGTTGATGAATGTCTGTTAATGATGGATGTTGATGATGTTAATGATGGATGTTAAATGATGGATGTTGATGATGATATAGATGGATGTTAATGATGGATGTTAATGATGGATGTTAATGATGGATGTTAATGATGGATGTTGATGATGTCTGTTAATGATGGATGTTGATGATGTTAATGATGGATGTTAATGATGGATGTTAATGATGGATGTTGATGATGGATGTAGATTCTGCTAGTCAGCTAGCTCCATCGTTGATTTACTGATTGTGATTTATCTTCAATACTCTTAAATAATAACTTCATAATATATTATATAATCTTCTAACTATGATATATGGCTGGCTGGCTAGTGGCTTTTGTGGATATTGTTGTATATTTTGGTTAGCTAGACTCTACACACCTGTGTTCAGGGCTTCATTTTTAAATTGGGAGGTGCCGGCCGAAACGTGAAACGTGAGAGGTGGGGGGTGTGGGGGGGGGGGGGTGACCTGTGGAGCTCTGAGGTAACAGAATGTATGACAAAATAAATCACCTTTATAGCATTGCATGCATATCACAGAGTTTGTGTAGCCGCAAGAGCAGTAGAGAGAGAGCACGTACAGGAGTTGAACACATGGGAAACATTACAAGTCTAGGGTCAGGTAAAAATAATAGGGCCTTATATAACACAGTGCATCCACTTCTATGACATTTTACATGACTGGAGATGTTTACATGACTGGAGACCTTTACATGACTGGATGCAGAGATTTTTTTAAATATCGAAACGACAGGCTACTTTAACACTGTAACGGCTGTCTATCTCTTCCTCCTCATCTGACGAGGAGAGGCGAGAAGGATCGGAGGACCAATACGCAGAATGGTTAAGTTTCCATGTTTTAATATAATCCACGAAAACAAGACACAATACAAAATAACAAAAAT
>NW_019942975.1:273934-278750 GCF_002910315.2 Salvelinus sp. IW2-2015 | reverse complement strand
GAGGAGAGAGAGAGAGAGAGAAGAGAGAGAGAGAGAGAGAGAGAAGAGAGAGAGAGAGAGAGAGAGAGAGAGAAGAGAGAGAGAGGGAGAGGGAGAGGGAAGAGGAGAGAGCCGGACGGAGGTGGTGCGGAGGGGAGAGAGAGAGCGGGGACGGACGGACGGACGAGGGCGTGGGAGGGGGAGAGAGAGGTGGACGGAGAGAGAGAGTTAAGTAGCACCAGTCCATTGTTCCCTGCTGGTTTATTCTTTCTCACCAGTCAAAGACCCATGAGAGTGGGGAAAGGCGAGAAAGCAACCACCATTTAATTGACAGCACCCCATACATCACACACACACATACACTGCTTTTGGTTATACAAAGCAGCAGGCCATACCAGTAATAAATACATTACACCTTACTCCTTACTGTGGTCTCACAGAAAATAAAGACAAGAAAAGAAAGAAAGAAAGAAAGAAAGAAGACAGACAGACAGACACACAGACAGACACACAGACAGACACACAGACAGACAGAAAGAAAGACAGACAGACAGTAAGGAGTGTCTCCCTGCCCCTATTGATATGAACTTATGGACTCAGTCATTCAATTATTTTCAAAGTCACACTATCAGTTGTACTCTTGGCTGTCTCTTGTCTCTCCCAGCCAATACTTCATATTGTATTAGGTCATCCTTCAAGCTGAAACACAGGTTGTGGTCAAGAGTGTGTGCGTGTGTGAATAAGGCATGTGTGTGTGTGTGTGTGTGTGTGTGTGTGTGTGCGTGCGTTATGTGTGCGTTGTGTTAATAAGTGCGTGCTGTGTATGGGTGTGTGCATATGATGTGGTGTGTGTGTGTGTGTGTGTGTGTGTGTGTGTGTGTGTGTGTGTGTGTGTGTGTGTGTTGTGTGTGTGTGTGTGTGTGTTGTGTGTGTGTGTGTGTGTGTGTGGTGTGTGGTGTGTGTGTAGGGGCTTGCACAGACCTTTCAGTGGCAGGTGCTCAAAATGAAAAAGAAAAGGCCACCCGCTCAACTGAAAGAAGTCTGGAGATTCATAACATACCAGCCTGACTCTACCTTGTTGTTGTTGGCATCGGCCGAATTCTGCAACAACACACTCAATCAGTACCAGTTGTTAGCAAGAGAGGCACAGTGCCTCATAAAGACATGATTGACTGACATCTGGAACATAAGGTAGACTATCAGCTAATCATTGATGTTGATGATGGATGTTTATGATGGATGTTGATGGATGATGTTAAGTGATTGAATGTTGATGATGGAAGTTAATGATGGATGTTAATGATGGATGTTAATGATGGATGTTGATGATGGAATGTTAGATGGATGGATGTTAATGATGGATGTTAATGATGGATGTTGATGATGTCTGTTTAATGATGGATGTTGATGGATGTTAATGATGGATGTTAATGATGGATGTTAATGGATGGATGTTATGAGTCTGTTAAATGATGGATGTTGTGATTTGAGTGAAATGTGGTATGGTGTTATATGCGTCATGGATGTTAACTAACCGAAACAGTCCCGTGTGGCAACAAACACTGACACGGAAGACAAACACCCACAAACCAACAGTGAAAACAGGCAACCTAAATATGGCTCCCAATCAGAGACAATGCAAAACACCTGCCTCYGATTGAGAACCATATCAGGCTAAATGAACAAACCTAAACATAGAAACAAATAACATAGACTGCCCACCCCAACTCACGCCCTGACCAACTAAATAAAGACAAAACAAGGGAAAATAAAGGTCAGAACGTGACAAACACTGACAAACTGAGAATCTGAGATCGATTTTTTTTTTTTTTTACTTGTCTTGAATCCATCACTAGCCTAGACCTAGGAGTGTGGAGAAACACGTATTTTACAATGTGAGGAGGAAATTCTAGCCCTAAAAACTTGTCCAGTTTCACAGACTCAACCAATGATGCTCAGCTCACTTGCCGATGCTCTCGTGCCAAAAGCATCTCTCTTCTTTCACTTTGTAAAACAATGTTCGCTTAAAAGACACATATTTGGAAGTTGATCAAATATTTTAGTAGCCTACAGTCATATTAGAGTTTTCTCTTTTCAGCAGGAGCCATTTGTTCTCCAACCAGTGTCTCCCACGATTGTATTTTGTAATATTTTGAAAGGCCTGTTTTGTCTCCATGCTGTTTGGTCACTGACAGATTTGCCGCGCGTTCCTGACTGTAGGCTATGCCTTGTGATTGGACAATCTCTATAGTCTACAGGGCAGACTGGGCAAAAAGGCACGACCCTGGCACGTGAGCTCCGTACAGGGCGGGACGGGGTACGGGTGGGGGGGATAGCGAACTTGACGACGTCACGACGACTTGGGAGCAGTGGGTTCAGAAGAACCATGACAAAAAAAACTGTCTGTGTCCCAAATGTCACCCTATATCCTACATAGTGGCCTATGGGTCCTGGTCAAAAGTAGTGCACTACATAGGGAATAGGGTACAAGTTGGGACATATCCCCAGAGAGAACGGAGATTACTGGAGAAGACTGGTTCTAAGCAGCCCCCTCTGGCCCTTCAGCCCCACCATTCTGCCCAGACAAAGAGCTCCTACAGGTGCAGCATCTTAATTTGAAGGGGAAAACCCCTGTCCTGCTCTTAATGAGCAGTGTCCCCATCCATCCACATTTCCAAATCACTGACACACTGAAAGGCTTTAGAACAGAGCCTCGCCTATACTGTGCAGACCGATCTGGGTTCAAATAGTATTTGTTTTTCTTTCAAATACATCATTAGCGCAGCTTGATTGAGCTTCCCTTGTCTGGTGGAACGGAACGAATGGAATGGAGCCCCGCCCATACTGGCATTCCAGGCAGGCTCAATCAACAATCTGAAAGAAAACAGATCCTATTTGAACCCAGCAGGGAGCTGACAGTGACAGTCTTTAGAACAGTGTCACTGAGTAAYTCTCCTCTGCCTGACATGCAGTGACGGGGCAGACCAAAGAAATATAAYTACTAGAAATGGAYAAAACTCCGTCAGACCAGACTTGAWTGCRTGKAAATGTCCATTCAGGCAGACACTGTCCAACCCTGTCCTGTCTCCTGCTGGCAACATCCATACCTGGTCCCTGATCTGTCCGTGCTGTAGAGCAAACTCCTATGCTTGACAACCGTATACAGAACAAACAGATCTGGGACGAGATTAACAGTAGAGAAGAGATGCCTTCAGTGCCGCTACCATGGGCAGCTGCCAATCACGTACCCTGGCATAGAGGAGCAGAAAAACCCCAGGGGCCAGGCCTGAATAACATTCTCTCTGGCAGCCATGGAGCCCATTGAGGAGGTCGCCAGCAACACAGCAAATAGCATACCAACTAAACTGGGGGACTTTCTAATGGGTTTATCTCAATTTGCTGAAGGAATGTCAGTAACTACACTAAACACTGACATGTCATGTTTTCTCATTCCAACAAAACCTGAAGGTAAAGTGGGTTGACTCATTTTTAGACAGTAACACAGCAGTTACTAACATACTATTTAGTCTTTGTAACTACAATATTCTAGAAGGTTACAGCAGCTGTCTCTACAAACAATGGTKTAGGGCTGTGAGATTGACTGGTATGAAAAAGTGCGTCAGAAGGGATTTTGGGTGATATTAACTTGTGAAGACGACTACTCCCACACCCCAGTGGTATTTCTTCTTTTGTCCAATTTAGTTTTTGACATTAAACTCGACAGCTAAGATTTGACTCTTCCTTTAGTTTATTGAAATACAACAAGCTGCCTTCTAGCATTAGAAATGCCACCTTTTTGGCCAGTCCTGGGTCTTCTGAAAGTGAGAAGTTCAGTAAGGCTTTTAAGTCTGACTGTCTATAGTGCCCTCTCTCCCCCCTCTATCCCTCCCTCTAGCCCTCTTGTTATATCCCCCTCCTATCCCTCCCTCTATCCGTCTCATTCTGCCTCCCTCTCTACTTCCCTCTATCCTCCTCTGCGTTAAACCCCCTATATCCCTCCCTTCTATCCTCTCATTCTGCCTCCCTCTCTACTTCCCTCTATCCTCCCTCTCGTTAACCCCCCCTATATCCTCCTCTATCCCTCTATTCTGCCTCCCTCTCTTACCTACCTCTATCCCGCTCATTCTGACTCCCTCTCTACCTACCTCTATCCCGCTCATTCTGCCTCACTCTCTAACCCTCTCTATCCTCCCTCTATGTGGACTTGTGTAATCTGAGGGAAAATGGTGTCTCTAATATGGTCATACTTTGACAGGAGGTTAGGAAGTGTAGTTCAGTTTCACCCTCATTTTGTGGGCAGTGATCACATAGGCCAGACCTGCTTTCAAGAGAAGACAGGCTAAGGCGGCCTTTCTCAATAGCAAGGCTATGCTCACTGAGTCTGTACATAGTCAACGCTTTCCTTAAGTTTGGGTCAGTCACAGTGGTCAGGTATTCTGCCGCTGTGTACTCTCTGTTTTGGGCCAAATAACATTCTAGTTTGCTCTGTTTTTGTTCATTCTTTCCAATGTGTCAAGTAATTATCTTTTTGTTTTATCAGATTTGGTTTGGTCTCTCCCTCCCTCTCTACCTTCTTTCTCTCTGTCCTCTCTCTGTCCCTCTCTCTCTCTCTGTCTGTCTGTCTGTCTCTCTCGTCTGTCACTCTCTCCCTCCGCTCTCTCTCTCTTCTTTGTCTCTCTCTCTCTCTCTTATCTCTTTGTCTCTGTCACTCTCTCTCTTTTCCTCTCTCTCTCTCTTTGCCTCTGTCACACTCTCCTCTATCGTCTTTCTCTTCTCTCTCTGTGAGTCATAGTTCATGTTGCTTCAACAGTGTAGTCTGTTATTCCAGGAGTAATAG
>NW_019942975.1:262893-268596 GCF_002910315.2 Salvelinus sp. IW2-2015 | reverse complement strand
GAACAAATCAAAATATATTTGGAGATTCTTCATGTGGTCACACACACACACACACACACACACACACACACACACACACACACACACACACACACCTCAAAAAGCTCACCTGATCAAATTAAATGAATCCCAGTGAGAGTATTCACAGTAGTTCATTTGGTTGTCCAGAGAGATTTGATCTCCAGAGAGATTTGATCCCCAGAGAGAGAGAATTGATCCCCAGAGAGAATTGATCCCCAGAGAAAATTGATCCCCAGAGAGAATTGATCCCCAGAGAGAATTGATCCCCAGAGAGAGAGAATTGATCCCCAGAGAGAATTGATCCCCAGAGAGATTTGATCCCCAGAGAGAATTGATCCCCAGAGAGATTTGATCCCCAGAGAGAATTGATAAAGGGTGTCTAACTTCTGCAAAAAGACATTCAGTGAATGAAAGAGACCCCACTGCATTGCACCCATTCCCTTCCCTTTCATTCACTGCTTATTACAGAAGTTACCCAGGACCCCTTGTCATTGTTCATTACTCGACACAATCTCTGTTTACATCCCGAATGGCACCCTATTCCTTATATAGTGCACTACTTTTGACCAGGACCCATAAGGCTATGGTTAAAAGAAGTGCACTAAAAAGGAGATAGTGTGTCATTTCAGACACATCCCGCTCTTTCTGATGCTCGGTATCTTCCCAGAGCCATGTGGGAATCGGAAGACAACATCTAGTGTCTGTCTGTCTGTAGGGAGGCTGGGAAATAATGAGGGCGTAAGTCATCAAGTTGTCTGTCTAAACTGAACAGAGCTGCTGGAAGGCATAGAGGTCACTCTAGAGATACAGGTATGGTCCCAAATGGCACCATATTCCCTACATAGTGCACTACTTTGGGCCCTGGACAAAACTAGTGCACTACATAGGGAATAGGATGCCATTTTAGACACAGGACTGTGTATGATGTGATGGAGGGTTACAGTGTGCTTCTGTATTGTCTAGTCCTACTGACTACTGTAGTTTCTAGTCGTGCTGACTACTGTATTTTCTAGTCCTACTGACTACTGTAGTTTCTAGTCGTGCTGACCGCTGTAGTTTCTAGTCGTGCTGACCGCTGTAGTTTCTAGTCCTACTGACTACTGTATTTTCTAGTCCTACTGTCTACTGTATTTTCTAGTCCTACTGACTACTGTAGTTTCTAGTCCAATGACTACTGTAGTTTCTAGTCGTGCTGACCGCTGTAGTTTCTAGTCGTGCTGACCGCTGTAGTTCCTAGTCGTGCTGACCGCTGTAGTTTCTAGTCCTACTGACCGCTGTAGTTCCTAGTCGTGCTGACCGCTGTAGTTCCTAGTCCTACTGACCGCTGTAGTTCCTAGTCCTACTGACCACTGTAGTTCCTAGTCCTACTGACCGCTGTAGTTTCTAGTCGTGCTGACCGCTGTAGTTCCTAGTCCTACTGACCGCTGTAGTTCCTAGTCCTACTGACCGCTGTAGTTTCTAGTCGTGCTGACCGCTGTACATACAGTGTGGTCAGTCGGTTTAAAACAGGGGTTATCTCTGGTATGAAATGACAACATGGAAGGTGAAGTGGAACAGAAAAACATGTCAGTCTGATAAATAAACTCTGAGGAAGAAAAAACATCTGAACTGAATTCCTCTACTCTTGGACAATGGGTCCATTTGAATGTGCTTGGCTGAACATGATATCAACCACACGCATTGGTGTTGTTCAGGAACTGTGAGGAACACAATACATTTGTACAGCAGAGCAGGAAGAATGTGAGAATGGTAGTCTCGGGAGCATTCAGATTCCAATGCTCTAATGTCTTCACAAATATAGGAATTCTAATTCTTCCTCCCGTATGAAGGAACAGGAAACTAGAGGACAGGAGATGATAAAACACACACACACACACAGACACACACACCCCGAGAGAGAGAGAGAATTCCACCTAATTTCCTCTCAGCGTCAAGCAGACAACAGTCTTCAGATTGTATTCTTGTTGAAAACAAACAGTGTAACAATTCAAAGTAGCATGGCCTTGTATCCAGTGGTTTATGTGACTACCCTGACCTCCCTATCCCCCTCCCCCTCCCACCATTCCCTTAAGACAGTACATAGTACCTGATGGACAATAGGTTTCCCGAACTGCAGGAGAAAAGAACCACACACAGACCGTATCCTCTAACCCCGCCATCGTGTCTTTCTTGTCTCCACTCCGGGGACAATAAAGATTTATTGGATTGGATTGAATTGTTTGACCTCCACACGTGTCTCAGCCACGTTCTTCCTCTAAGTACAGACAGGGASCCAAAACCCTCTCAAACTTTATTAACTATTTTAGTGTGTGCACATGTTCACACTGTTTTATTAAAGGCTACAAGCGTTGTTTTGTCTCTGTCTTGTTTAGTCTAAGTAGACGTCACATTTATGGTTAAATCCACCTGTTGCCCCTCTCCAGAAATGTCCGTTTAAAGCCTGTCTGTCCTTCATAATTGTAACGACGTTCTCCTCCTCTTCATCCGAAGAGGAGGAGCAGGGATCGAACCAAAATGCAGACTTGTGATTTGACATATTATTTATTAAAGAAAAGACGAAAACACGAACTTCACTTAAATATAAACAAAATAACAAAACGATGTAGACAAACCTGAACGTAAGGACTTAAATGTAACGCAGAACGAACGAACAGGAAAATGACTACACAAAACGACGAACGAACGAAACAGTCCCGTATGGTGCAACTAGACACAGACACAGGAGACAACCACCCACAAACAAACACTGTGAAACTACCTACCTTAATATGATTCTCAATCGAGGAGATGAAAACCACCTGCCTCTAATTGAGAACCATATTAGGTACCCAACCAACATAGAAGAGAAAACATAGACTGCCCACCCAAACTCACGTCCTGACCAACTAACACATACAAAACTAACAGAAAACAGGTCAGGAACGTGACAATAATCCTAACATGGAGGTTGAGTCCTGAGGTGGTTTAACTGTTTTTGGACAGACTAGTCCAGTGTTTCCTGACTCCTCGAGTACCCCTGGAGAAGCACACCTAATTCAACTTGTCAACTAATCATCAAGCCTTCATGAGTTGAATCAAGTGAGTTTGTATGGGGCAACAACAACAATGTGTGCTGTTTGGGGGTACTGGAGGACTGGAGTTGGGAAACACTGTGTGGGTACTGGAGGACTGGAGTTGGGAACCAGTGTTGGGGGTACTGGAGGACTGGAGATGGGTACCACTGTTGTGGGTACTGGAGGACTGGAGTTGGGGACCACTGTTGGGGGTACTGGAGGACTGGAGTTGGGAACCACTGTTGGGGTACTGGAGGACTGGAGTTGGGCACACTGTTGGGTACTGGAGGACTGGAGTTGGGAACCACTGTTGGGGTACTGGAGGACTGGAGTTGGGAACCACTGTTGGGTACTGGAGGACTGGAGTTGGGAACAACTGTTGGGGGTACTGGAGGACTGGAGATGGGACCACTGTTGGGTACTGGAGGACTGGAGTTGGGAACCACTGTTGGGGGTACTGGGAGGACTGGAGTTGGGAACCACTGTTGGGGTACTGGAGGACTGGAGTTGGGAACACTGTTTGGGGGGACTGGAGTTGGGAACCACTGTTGGGGGACTGGAGGACTGGAGTTGGGAACCACTGTTGGGGGTACTGGAGGACTGGAGTTGGGAACCACTGTGGGGGTACTGGAGCTGGAGTTGGGAACCACTGTTGGGGTACTGGAGGACTGGAGTTGGGAACCACTGTTGGGGGTACTGGGACTGAGTTGGGAACCACTGTTGGGGTACTGGAAGACTGGAGTTGGGAACCACTGTTGGGGTACTGGAGGACTGGAGTTGGGGACCACTGTTGGGGGTACTGGAGGACTGGAGTTGGGAAACACTGTTGGGGGTACTGGAGGACTGGAGTTGGGAACCACTGTTGGGGTACTGGAGGACTGGAGTTGGGAAACCACTGTGGGGGTACTGGAGGACTGGAGTTGGGAAAACTGTTGGGGTACTGGAGGACTGGAGTTTGGAACCACTGTTGGGGTACTGGAGGACTGGAGTTGGGAACCACTGTTGGGGGGACTGGAAGTTGGGAACCACTGTTGGGGGGGACTGGAGTTGGGAACCACTGTTGGGGGACTGGAGGACTGGAGTTGGGAACCACTGTTGGGGTACTGGAGGACTGGAGTTGGGAAACACTGTTGGGGTACTGGAGGACTGGAGTTGGGAACCACTGTTGGGGGTACTGGAGGACTGGAGTTGGGAAACACTGTTGGGGTACTGGAGGACTGGAGTTGGGAACACTGTTGGGGTACTGGAGGACTGGAGTTGGGAACCACTGTTGGGGTACTGGAGGACTGGAGTTGGGAACCACTGTTGGGGGTACTGGAGTTGGGAAACCACTGTTGGGGTACTGGAGGACTGGAGTTGGGAACCCACTGTTGGGGGTACTGGAGGACTGGAGTTGGGAAAGACTGTTGGGGGTACTGGAGGAGACTGGAGTTGGGAACCACTGTTGGGGGTACTGGAGGACTGGAGTTGGGAAAGACTGTTGGGGTACTGGAGGACTGGAGTTGGGAACAACTGTTGGGGTACTTGGAAGTACTGGAGTTGGGAAACAGTGGTGTAGGCTATTACCATTTAGGAAGTCACTTCCTACAAGAGGGAGACAAGAGCTTAAGTTGTCCCTCTGTGGTCAATGGTCAGAGTTCCAAACATGCAGCATGCATGGGTCTTAAAGAGGAATTCACAATGTGGAAATGTGATAAGAACAATGCGAAACGGAGTAATCGAAGTAGGGGAAAGTGGGGTAAGTTGAGCCACCCTTGTTTCTAGGAAACCATACACAAAATGTATCATTTGACCACATATGTAGGAAGAGTTCATCATTTCATGGAGTCTGCGAAGTTAAAAAAACACATGGAAAAAGTGGTAACTACTGTAGATTTGTGTGTATTGAGTGTATTGTTGTGAAACTGTTAGATATTACTTGTTAGATATTACTGCACTGTYGGAGCTAGAAGCACAAGCATTTCGCTACACCCGCAATAACATCTGCTAATCATGTGACCAATAACATTTGATTTGATTTGTAAGCAAGTGAATTTATTGTGTTAGAGGTTTCACGATGCTGGTATCTAAACCAAAGTAGATCATTTTAAGATTGTTCTATACATCAGGTCTCTATCATTTTCAATATGAAGTCCTACATCTAGCATGGAAGTGCATCCTTGTAGCTGTGTGGGCTAACATAGTAAACATTTTAGAAATTGAGCCAATAGCCATGGTGTAAATTGAGCCAAAGATTGAGCCAATGGCAAATTGATCAAATTGAAGTGTTTTCTTCCCAGGTGTAATGCAAGGCATAATTGCTAGGATATTAAGTAACAACAGGGCCTGGTCTATGACAAAAGTGTAAAACAAAAAGTACTAAATGTTGTTAGGTGTTAAAAGATGCATAAAAAATGATTAAAAAAACAAAAAGTGGTTGTGATTGTATTGAATWTTGTTTGGGAAATAAAGATAKACATTGTTTGAAAAAGGTAGTGGAAATATTTCATTCAGTAAAGACTCATAAATAGTTTCTAGTCCTACTTTTACAAGATGAAACGAGGGTCCGGCTGCCCTCTAAGGCCTCATGTCAGGAATCACTTTTACAGGAGGAAACGAGGGTCCGGCTGCCCTCTAAGGCCTCATGTCA
>NW_019942975.1:260048-262887 GCF_002910315.2 Salvelinus sp. IW2-2015 | reverse complement strand
ACTTTTACAGGATGAAACGAGGGTCTGGCTGCCCTCTAAGGCCTCATGTCAGGAATCACTTTTACAGGATGAAACGAGGATCCGGCTGCCCTCTAAGGCCTCATGTCAGGAATCACTTTTACAGAATGAAACGAGGGTCCGGCTGCCCTCTAAGGCCTCATATCAGGAATCACTTTAACAGGAGGAAACGAGGGTCCGGCTGCCCTCTAAGGCCTCATATCAGTACTCTCTCTCTCTGCCAAGCAGTACAACTTTAGTGGATCTCACACCACACATGTTTGGCTTCACTCTTCTCTAAAGTGAATTAATTGAGATCAGATTTTCTTTCTGTGAACGTGTTCTAATTTGGGGCAGGTGGGAGGGGTTTTGGGGGAGTGATGTGGCACATGTGTGAAGTGGTATGGCTAACACATCCGTGTTGTGTACTGTAGACATTAGTGTACTTTAAACTATTTAATATATTCCCCTCCTTTCTTTCAGAGGAAAGAGTCTGGACCACTTTGTAGCCTGTATAGAAACTTAATTATAAAGGCAAGGTAGTTTCCTGGAATTATCCAAAGCATTTCCAGAGAGCGTTCAGCTTGTCCTTAACTGTACCCCTGGGGTTCGGGGACGACGACTTTAAACCCCAGACTGAGATCAGCCACAATGATATGTGTGTGTGATCAACCATAATGACAGAGGGTAATAACACTGTCTGTATTGTGGTTCATTAAGGGACTTTGGAGAGGGGTTGTTCTCTGTTGATTGAGGAACTTATAAAGAGATGAACTGGACTGGAGGGGCAGGGTACCAATTCTTTATCGTTTATATCCACAGACTACTTTCTACGGGCCCGATTCCAACCCGAGTTAAGCGCGGATAAATGGCACCTAATTCTGTTTTTTATGCACTTTTCTCTCCATGAATAAGGCCGAGCGAACGTCCCAGTTCCGAGTGGAAAAAGCATAAATATTTAGTTTCCCCGATAGAATAAAACGGAATTTTCCATGCACTGTAATTTACCACTTGATAAGAGCTACTGATAAGAGCTAGATAAATGAGTAATCCGATTGGATAAGGGAATTGTAAATATAAATGACACTTGTTTTAGATCTATCTGACCTTATAAAATCGCTGGAGACAAATGTCATATGGCAGTAAACTGAAACATATCAACTTTCCTTACAGTAAAGTTTATGAAATGCTGTGCCATTATACAGCGTTTAAATTGTACAGCCTTTTTGCAGGGAGGGGCACTCTCAGATGTCTTTATTATAGACTATTCTGACTTTCTCTGTTTCCTATTTCTATCATTTTAAATGTTAGCCACTATCAGTATCGATAGTCAGTAGGCCTAATAACCACGCATATTCAACCGCCAATTTTCTGTTAATTCCCTTCAGTTCGTATAGCCTGCCCTACATTATCATTCCAATTAATCACTTTGTTTTGTTAGATGGCTTTTTTTCATTGATTCCTAATATCTCTTGAGTCTGTTGACAAAATTCTAACTAAAAAGGTACACCGTATTTAAAGGGACGGTTTAAAATAAATATTCTGAAAACCCTATTTAATGAAAACTGCACAAGAAAATCTGTTGGCCAGCAAGTGGGAGGGTTTTGTAACAATGTGCGCTGAGAGTCGGGAAGCAAGTTCAGGGAGTGAGTGTTTTAATAAAATAAACTGAACATAATACAAAACAAGAAACACTAACAGCACACAGACAGGAAACAGAAACAATGACGCCTGGGGAAGTAACCAAAGGKAGTGACATATATAGGGAAGGTAATCAGGGAGGTGATGGAGACCAGGTGAATCCGATGACGCGGAGGTGTGTGTAACAATGGTGACAGTTGTGTGCCATAATGAGCAGGCGGGTGACCTAGAGGCCGGGAAAGGGAGCACACGTGACAGGTTTTCAGTGGTTGAATGACATTTATTCAGAGTGCGCAAGGCAGTTCCACCTGTAGAGCGCGTTACGCGACGGAATAAGGTAAGTCTGAATATCAAATACTGAGAAGTGCGTAGGAAACGCGTGTGTAGGAAAGACGCAAATTCCTATGTCGGAATCGGGCCCAATGACTTTGAAAGCTGTCTGATCCTTGCTGTTTTTAAGTAGGGTGGTTTGAAGATGGGCGATAAGACTACAGAGGCATAACTCTACACGCGATACCTACGGGGCCGAAACCATAAGTTAACTAAATAGCGTTTTCACGGGGGTCAGGTCTCTGTTGGGGTAATTTACGTGGTCGGGGGGGAGGGGGGGTTTGGGCCTGACAAAAATGATTTCCACACGGGACACCTAATTGTAAACAGATAGTGTGAGGAATGTGAAGTTATGAGCCATCAGCTCGTTGTCCTTTTGTCAGGGCTATTAGGAACCTTGTGCCTTTGTTTTCTACAGGAGACAGATCAGACACAGGATGCTATGAGACTGGCTGTAATCAGGACTAAAAGACAGCAGAGATCCTATAGTTTAATCTGAACATGTWGATCTCCCCCCTCCTGATGCACACTTCTTCATAATCTCCCAGTGATTTATCAGGGTCTTTGGCCTGGAGAACTTTAGCTCTGACGGCAGTTAAGTGTGGAAACAACACAGAGGTTTTACAGAGGGAGAACTAGTCCCTGTAGACATCTCACTGACACACAGGGATCAGGGATCTGCAACAGGTCTGGTCTGGTCAGCATCCTACTCATAAAAAACCTCCATCAAGCCCACCTCACGGTATGAACTAACGTCACTGCCCACACAGGGRAAAAAAAGACATGGCACTAGTCAGTAGCTTATTTTCCTCATGTTCAGATAAACTCACAGGATGATTTAGGGTGATTTAGGGTTTTGATTTAGGGTTTT
>NW_019942975.1:253206-254001 GCF_002910315.2 Salvelinus sp. IW2-2015 | reverse complement strand
TCATTTTTCATTATTACAGTACAACGGATTGGATTTGTTTGATCGTAGCTAGCTACACAGCTAGCCATAGCCGTCTTTGTATCAAAGATAATGTGTAGTCTAGAGCGATTTTCTAGGTTAGCTAGCCAGCTACCTGTCGTTCTTTGTAACGCCAACGTAACGTAATCAACACTGCTAGCTAGCCAGCTAGCCCCGAATAGCAGCAGCTGTAAGAAGAATTACACTCAACGGAAACGACTTGGATTAGCTGTAGTGTCAACAACGCAGCCACTGCCGCTAGCCTACAAAGTCAACAACGCAGCCACTGCCAGCTTGCCTACTGCTCAGCAGTTTACTGTATCATCTTTAATCATTCTAGTCAATAAGATTCTTGCTACACGTAAGCTTAACTTTCTCGAACATTCCGAGACGCGTAGTCCACTGTCATTCCAATCTCCTTTGCTTAGCTTTATTAGTCTCTTCTGTAGCCTGTCAACTATGTGTCGTCTTCCCTGCTCAACTACTCACACTAACATTTAGGGTGATTTAGGGTTTTGATTTAGGGTTTTACTCTACTACTATCAGACCCGTCCATGATTTCAGACATTTTTCATAATAAAAAGTGTGTAATGTATGTGCCTGGGCAGCAACGTTAGTTTGTAAAATCAAGTTGGATTCTAGAGCCTGAGGAACTGTCTCTGACTCAGGTTGAGCAGAACTTACATGGATGATGTCACCAGGCAGAGGTTTATAGAGTATTAACACATGAGGTATAAAAACATGGTCGTCATGGGTCTATCCAGATTACTTCTTTAA
>NW_019942975.1:242028-248570 GCF_002910315.2 Salvelinus sp. IW2-2015 | reverse complement strand
CGTGTCGTCATGGGTCATTATCCAAGATTTAACTGTCCATGTCTGTCCGATACTTTATAACCGTGTTCGTCACGGGTCAATCAAGTACTTCTTTAATGTGTCGTCATGGGTCATCCAGATTACGTCTTTTAACGTGGCGTCATGGGTCTATCCAGATTACTTCTTTAACGTGTCAGTCATGGCGTCTATCCAGATTACTTCTTACGTGTCGTCATGGGTCTATCCGACATTACTTCTTTAACGTGTCGTCATGGGTCTATCCAAATTACTTCTTAACGTGTCGTCATGGGTCTATCCAGATATTACTTCCTTTAACGTGTCGTCATGGGTCTATCCAGATTACTTTTTATCTCGTCTCATGGGATCTATCCAGAATTTAGCTTCTTTAACGCGGTTCGTTCATGGGTCCTAGCCATGATTACTTCTTTTAAGCTGTCGTCATGGGTTATCAGAATACTTCTTTAACGGTGTCATGGGTCTATCCAATTAATTTTAACTTCTGCATACAGATTTCACTGTCGTCATGGGGTCTATCAGAATTATTACTTCTTTAACAAGGATTGTTTACGTTCGTCTCTGACAATATAGCATAGATGCCTTGTGATATCTCAAGACACAAAATGTATCATATTCAAATAAAGAAATATGATGTTCTACTAGCTACAGAAGTATCTGATGTACTACTGACTAGAGAAGTATCTGATGTACTACTGAGAAGTATCTGATGTACTAATGGCTAGAGAAGTATCTTATCTCAGTCTCTTCATTCAAAGACTCAATCATGGACACTCTTACTGACAGTTGTGGCTGCTTTGCATGATGTATTGTTGTCTCTACCTTCTTGCCCATTGTGCTGTTGTCTGTGCCCAATAATGTTTGTACCATGTTGTGTTGCTATCATGTTGTGTTGCTACCATGTTGTGTTGCTACCATGCTGTGTTGTCATGTGTTGCTGCCTTGTTATGTTGTTGTCTTAGGTCTTTCTTTATGTAGTGTGGCGTTTTGTCCTATATTTATATATACTTGTATTTTTAATTCCAGCCCCCGTCCCCGCAGAAGGCCTTATGGTAGGTCTGTCATTGTAAATAAGACTTTGTTCTTTAACTGACTTGCCTGGTTAACTAAATTCTGAATTAAATTAATGTAGCTAACTGGCTAGAGAAGTTCTCTTGTACTACTGGGTAGAGAAGTATCTGCATGTCCTACTGCTAGAGAAGTATCTGATGTATCTACTGGCTAGAAGTATCTGATGTACTACTGAGCTAGAAAAGTTCTGAATTGTAATACTGGCTAGAGAATGTTGATGTACTCTGGCTGCGAAGTATGGCTGATTGTCCTGACTGGCTAGAGAAGTATCTGATGTACTGCCTGGTTAGAGAAGATATCTGATGTATGAACTTGGTAGAGAAGTATCTGAATGTCTTAGCTGGGTTAGAGAAGTAATCTGTGTACTCTGAGGTAGAGACGTTTTGATGTACTACTGGCTAGAGAGGTATGCTGATGGCACATACTGCTAGAAAGTATTGATGTAGCTATCTGGCTAGAAGAAGTTAATCTGAGGTAAAATACTGGACTCGAGAGTATCTGATGTACTACTGGTAGAGAAGTCTCTGATGTACTACTGGCTGAGTAAGTATTCGTGATGATACTATTTGGCTGAGCAGTTCTGAGTCTAGCTGCTAGAGAGTGTATCTGATCGTACTACGGCTAGAGCAGTATCTGTGTGCTACTGGCTTAGAGAGTATCTTCTGAGTACTACTGGCTAGAGAAGTATCTGATGCACTACTGGCTAGGAGAAGTTCTGGAGGTACCTACTGGGCTAGAGAGCGTCTCTGATGTACTACTTGGCTACGAAGTAGTCTGAGGTACTATGGCTAGTAGAAAGTCTGCTGATTTGTACTTCTCCTGGCTAGAGAAGTTTTGCATGTCTCCTGGGCTAGAGACATGTATTGATGTAGGCTTACTGCGTAGAGAGTATTCTGATGTCTCTGGCTAGAGACAGTATCTGATGTAGTTACTGGCTCGAGAAGTTATCTGCATGTACTTCTGGCTAAAGAAGTTGAATGTTACTACTGGCTAGAGAATGTATCTGAATGTCTAGTCTGGCTAGAAGTATCGGATTGTACTACTGAGCTCGAGAGTATCGGATGTAACTACTGGCTAGAGCAGTATCTGATGTACCTGGTATCTGGGCTTAAAAGAGTTATCTGATGTAACAACTAGCTAGAGAAGCATCTGATGTACTATTTTTTGCTAGAGAAGTATCTGATGTACATTGCTGAGCAAAATAGGTTGTCTTGATGGTAGCGAAGTAGCTGATGTACTACTGGAGTATATCTGATGTCTTTGAGAAGTATTTGCATGTACTACTGAGGCTTTGGAGAAGTATCTGATGTAGCTACTGGCGTAGGGAGTAATCACATGGATTTGTTGGTGTATATCTGTTACAGTAACAGGGCTGTGTTGGTGTATATCTGTTACAGTAACAGGGCTGTGTGTGTGTCCGGCCCTGACACACACACACAAGTACCTTATCTTGCGGCCCTGAGGCCCTGACACTGAGCTGCAGCCCCATGGTTATCACATAGTCTGCTTCCTGTCACGCACCAACACCAGACCCTTACACTGTAATCACACACGCACGCACGCACACACACACACACACACACACACACACACACTCCCTCAACAGATGTTTAAGTGTTGTAGTCTGTGAAGTGGCATGCCAACAGACTGTGTCTGAAGTGCCACCCTATGCTCTACATAGGACTCTATTTTTGACCAGTCCCTCACACTATGGACCATGACCAAAAGTAGTGAACTATAAAGGGAATATGGTTCCATTTAGGATTCAGTTTACTCTCCAAGCTCTTCAGCTGGGAGTCCAATAAGCCATTGTTTTTTCTTCTTCTGTTATGTTAATTAATGACTTCTTATCCTCTTGAACTGAGTCAACAATAATGCAGTGGTCCTGCCAAGCAGAGGCCGTCAGTGAGCTTCCTTCCTCCTAGAGTTGTGTGTCCGGGTGAAGCTGGGGTCTGGCGCCARCCCCAGGAAGACATGGGGAGAGGGAGTAAGTGACTACACAGCACATAACACAATAAGACAAGACACAGAGCAGCGACAGGACACAGAGCAGCGACAGGACACAGAGCAGCGACAGGACACAGAGCGACAGGACACAGAGCAGCGACAGGACACAGAGCAGCGACAGGACACAGAGCAGCGACAGGACACAGAGCAGCGACAGGACACAGAGCAGCGACAGGACACAGAGCAGCAACAGAGAGCATCACAATCTCAATATAACACAACACAACATGACACCGTAGCGCAACGGACAACACAACATAACACAATATAACACAACACAATAAAACATGACAACGTAGAGCAACAGACAATACAACACAACACAATATAACACAACACAATAAAACATGACAACGTAGAGCAACGTTCGATGTTTTATTGTGTAGTTGTTGGTAATGTTTTGTCCGTTCCCCCCTCCTCTCACCCTTTTCATGTTTGTTTTTTTTTGTTTTAAAAACATGTTGTTGTTGTTTGATGTTTGTGTTGTCTTATTGCTCTTTATCGTGTCTATTGTTTTATTTGTTTTGTGTTTATGTGTTTCTTGTTGTGTAGTGCTCCCCTAGCTCCCTATCCGTTGTCATGTTTTATTTGTTGTTGTTGTTGTTGTGATGTTGTTTTGTATTGTCCGTTTGTCTCTCTGTGTCTTATGTTTTTATTGTGTTTGCGTTATTTGTTGTGTTTGTATTGTCTCTGTTTGCTCTACTGTTGTCATGTGTTAATTGTGTTGATTAATATATGTTATGTTGTGTTCCGTTGCGACGCGCTTCTTGTTGATGTGTTGTTATATTGAGATTGTGATGCTCCTCTGTTTCCTCTCGCTCTTGTGATACCTGTCAGCTGCTCCTCGTGTCCCTAGTCTCATGCCTGGTCCTCTCGTGGCTCTGTTGTCCTGTCGCTGCTCCCCGACTGATTCCCTGTTCTCTGCTCTGTTCTTGTTACTCTTATGGTGAGTATTGCTGCGTGTAGTCACACTCTCACCATCTCCCTCTATTGTCTTCTGGGAATGTTGGGCGCCATACCCTCAGCTTATCACCCGGACAGCACAACTCTATAGGGTAAGGAAGCCTTTCAAACTGACCCGTCCTACAAACTGGCTTAGCAGGTACTCATCTGCATTAATGTTGTCTCAGTATCAATGAATAAGAAGCATTATTTAACTAATCCATAACAGGAAGAAGAAATAACACACGAACCTTATTGGACTGCCCAGCTGAAGACTTGGAGAGGTAACGGAATCCCTAAATGAACCAATTCCCGTATAGGTTCGATGAGCTTTTTGTGGGTTTCAGTGGGTCGCGATGGTAGTGTGAGGGGGGAGCGGGGTGGTTGGTTCAAGGAGGGAAGGGTGAGAGGGCACCTGTCTCATTGTTAGCGGGGGGGTGTTTTTATGCTATTTAGTTGTTTGGCTATCTTCATAAAATCAGGCTCTTTGTTTTTGCATTCCAACTTTTCACAGATACATTACAACACTACATATTTAAAGACATCTGTATGAAAGGGGGTGTGTGTCAATGATTGTAATAAGTTGTGGTGTTGCGTGGTCATTTCCCGTTGCCACCGAGTACCTTCAACTTGTCTGTTGATAGACTGATGTTTGGCCGCGAGTGTTACAACGGTTGAAGGTCTTGTGTTGTCCAGGTGCGTTGACTCGACAGACTTTTGATATCCAATGGGCTGCATTGCTCCATAGTTATCAGTAGCCTTCAGCGTGCTCTGCAGATTATTTTTGGACTTGGTTTGTGTTGTGTCAGGGGCCGGACACCAACACAGCCCTGTTTTACTGTAACAGTAAGTACACTCAACACACCCAATATAAACTATAAAAAAAACAGAAATATACACCTTCCAATACAAAATCACTATTACTGTAAACAATATACTTACATCTACTAGCTCCCTGCTTCCACCCCCTGCTAACACACCACTACTTCACCCCACCACACACCTATGCTTTCCTGTTACTTGCTTAACTAGTATACATCCAATCAATTCTCAACGTTACTGTATTAACAGATCATACACACATATCAAATGCATTTTTCTTTGAACAGATCCATACCACTCAACAATTTCTATCTGTACCTCCCAGATATTTCAGCCCAAACACACAGTGCTCTCTTGTTACTGCTAGACAGATAGACACCAACACTAGCCCTTACGTAACAGATTATTATCCTATATCTACTTATTTTCCTGTGATTACTTTCCCTAACCCCAAGTAGTACATCAGTTTACTAGCTCTAGCCCTTTAGAGTACTATTACTCTATATCTTTCTTTACTATATAGTTACATTTCAGATACTCTTTGTATGTGTCTTTTTATTTCATTCAGCTTATTCTTTCTTCTAGCCTCTCTAGCTAGTACATCCTTTTTTTCCTTCACGCCCCACTCGCCTCCTCAGATACCTTCGTCTAGCCTGGATGATGTACTATACTTAGATTGCGTTCTCATCTTAGTGTTTGCTCACCCTCACTTCAGTATGAGCTTGTCTTTAGCCAGTTGTATCGATGTTCTGCCACGATTTTACTCTCTATGCCTAATAGTATCATCTCTGATTACTTTCTTTTACCTTTAGTATTACTGTTTATCCGAAGAACTTATCTTATAGACCAGTAGTACATCTATTGATACTTCTTCTTCTTTTTAGCCTTCTTAGTACATCATACTTTGTCCTTTTACCTTAGTATCATCATTCAACCTCTCTATTTAGCCAAGTAGTATCATCATTTCTTCTCTCTATCCCTAGTAGACTATTCAATAGATTACTTCTCTTACGCATGTTAGTTACGACTCAGATATACTTCTTCTAGCCAGGTAGTATTCATCAGATACTTTGTTCTCCGTGCAGTGCTTCAGCTTACATCAGATAAGCTCCGTGCTTCGGCCGATGTGTTGATACCCTTCAGAATACTTCTCGGGAAAAATTATGCCAGTAGATACATTCAGAATTTCTCTTAGCCTAGTTTTAGTACTCTCAGTACTTCTCTATCTCAGTTAGTTGCATCATATACTTCTCAGCCAGTTAGTACCTCAGATAACTTCTCTAGCCATAGTGAATCAGATTACTCTCACTCTAGTAGTCACATCAGGATACTTCTTCTTAGCCTAGTAGTACCTTCAGATTACTTCTCTATGCCACTTAGTTACATTCAATACTTCTCTTTAGGCCAGTCGTACATCAGCTACTTCTTTTATGCCGTTTAGACACAGATACTTTTTCTCTAGCCAGTGAGTTACACAGATACTTCCTAGCCAGTAACATCAGATGACTCTCTAGCCAGTGAGTGTCATCGACTACGCTCTGTAGCCTTTGGAAGTATTACATCAGAATCTTCTGCTTAGCCGGAAAGATAAGGTCATCAGAATTACTTTGCGCTACCGTTATGACATGCAGATTAACTCTCTAGCCAAGTAGTTACAATCAGAGACTCTACTAAGCCCAAGATAT
>NW_019942975.1:226335-242003 GCF_002910315.2 Salvelinus sp. IW2-2015 | reverse complement strand
ACATGACAACGTAGAGCAACGGACAATACAACACAATATAACACAACACAATAAAACATGACAACGTAGAGCAACGGACAACACAACACAATATAACACAATAAAACATGACAACGTAGAGCAACGGACAACACAACATAACACAACACAACACAACATAACACAACGGCATACATCAAAACACAACATAAACACAATGCCATACACCACAATGCCATACAGCACAACACAACACAACATAACACAATATAAACACAACACAATCTAACACAACGGCATACATCAAAACACAAAACAAAGAACACAACACAACATAAACACAATGCATACAGCACAATGCCATACAGCACAACACAACAGAACATCGTACAGCACAACGTCATACAGCACAACATAACATTACACAAGGCTATACAACCCTACTCAATAAATTGGATGCAGTCTATCACAGTGCCATCCGTTTTGTCACCAAAGCCCCATATACTACCCACCACTGCGACCTGTACGCTCTCGTTGGCTGGCCCTCGCTTCATACTCGTCGCCAAACCCACTGGCTCCAGGTCATCTACAAGACCCTGCTAGGTAAAGTCCCCCCTTATCTCAGCTCGCTGGTCACCCATAGCAGCCACCCAACTTGTAGCACGCGCTCCAGCAAGTATGTCTTCTCTGGTCACCACCAAAACCATTCTTCCTTGCCGCCTCTCCTTCCAGTCTCTGCTGCCAATGACTGGAACGAACTACAAAAACATCTCTGAAACTGAAAACACTTATCTCCCTCACTAGCTTTAAGCACACGCTGTCGAGCAGCTCAGAGATTACTGCACCTGTCATCATAGCCCTCTTATAATTAGCCCAACAACTACCCTCTTCCCTACTGTATTTATTATTTTGCTCCTTTTGCACCCATTTATTTCTATCTCTACTGTTGCACATCTTCCACTGCAAATCAGACCATTCCAGCTGTTTTACTTGCTATATTGTATTTACTTTGCCACCATGTGCCTTATGTTTGCCTTTCACTCCCTTAATCTCACCTCTACTTGCTCACACTTGTATATAGACTTATTTTTCTACTGTATTATTGATGTATGTTTTGTTTTAGTTCCATAGTTGTACTCGTTGTTGTGTTGTTTGGTGTCGAACTGGCTTTGCTTTATCTTGGCCAGGTCGCAGTTGTAATGCAGAAACTTGTCTTCAACTAGTCTACCTGGTTAAATAAAGGTGAAATAATAAAAAAACACACACCACACCAGAAGTCCTGTGGTAGCTCAAGGGGTAGAAGCATGGTGTGCTTGCAATGGCCAGGTTGTGGGTTTGATTCCCATGGGGACAGTATGAAAATCCTACTAGAACCAAACAATTTGATCATATTACTCCAGTGCTAGCTCCCTACCTGGTTCCTGTTAAAGCAGGGTGATTTCAAGGTTTTACTGCTAACCTACAACGCAATTACATGGGCTTGCTCCTACTATCTTCCGATTTGGTCCTGCCGTACATTAACCTACACGTAACGCTACGGTCAACAAGACGCAGGCGCTCCTAATTGTCCTAGAATCTTCTTAAGCAACAGCTGGAGGAGGGCTTTCTCCTATAGATCTCAATTTTTTATGGAATGGTCTGCTAACCCATGTGAGAGCGCAGACTCGGTCTCAACTTTTAATGCTTTACTGAAGACCATCTCTTCAGTAGGTCCTATGATTGAGTGTGTCTGGCCCAGGAGTGTGCAAGGTAACGGAAAGGCTCTAGAGCAAACGAACTGCCCTTGCTGTCATCTGCCTGGCCGGTCCCCGGGATTCTCTGCTCTTAACCATATTGCAGGTGCTGAGTTCACTGGCTTACGGTGCTCTTTCATGCACGTCCCTAGGAGAGGTGCGTCACTTGAGTGGGTGAGCTCACTGATGTGATCTTCCTTCTGGGTTGGCGCCGCCCCTTGGTTGGTGCCGTGGCGGAGATCTTTGTGGGCAATACTCGGCGCTCGGGGTTCGAGCTCAGGATGGTAGTTGGTCGTTGAACAATATCTGGTAGGGTGTGGGGGGCTGGTGCTTTTGGCAAAGTGGGTGGGGTATATCTTTCCTGTTTGGCCCTTGTCCGAGTGAGTATCATCAGGATGAGGGCCACAGTGTCTCTGACACCTCCTGTCTCAGCCTCCAGTATTTATGGCTGCAGATTTATGTGTCAGGGCTAGAGGTCAGTTTGTTATATCTGGCAGTAACTTGCCGTATCTTATCCGGCTGTTCCGTGTGAATTTATAGTATGCTCTCTTAATTCTCCTCTTCTTTTCCGTCTCTGGAGGAACCTGAGCCTAGGACACAGGACTACCTGCATGATGACTCTGCTGTCCCAGTCCCTGCCCGTTGCTGCTGGCTCCAGGTTTCAACTAGTTCTGCCTGCGGCTATGGAACCCTGACACTGTTCACCCCGGGATATGTCATTGTCCCAGACCTGTTTTCCACTCTTCTAGAGGACCGCAGAGAGCGGTAGATACTCTTAATGGATGGCTATGAAAAGCCAACTGACATTTACTCCTGAGGAGCTGACTTCCTGCACCCTCGACAACTACTGTATTATTATTATTTGACCCCGTGCTGGTCATTTATGAAACATTGAACATCTGGCCATGTTCTGTGTATAATCTCCACCCGGCACAGCCAGAAGAGGACTGGGCCACCACTCATAGCCTAGTTCTTCTCTAGGTTTCTTCCTGGTTTAGCGCCTTCTAGGGAGTTTTTCCTAGCCACCGTGCTTCTACACCTGCATTCGCTTCTGTTTGGGGTTTTAGCTGGGTTATCTGTACAGCACTTTGAGATAATCAGCTGATGTAAGAAGGGATTTAAAATAAAACTGTGATTGATTTTGATTTATGCCCTCTCTAGAGTAAATTGCTCTGGAATAAGAGTGTCTGTGTCACGGCCCTGGCTTTAGTTATCTTTCTTTTCTTATTATTTAGTAGTCAGGGTGTGTGACATGGGGATGTAATGTGTTTTTGTCATGTCTAGGGTTTGTATGTTTATGGGGCAGTTGTCTAGTCTAGGTGTAATGTATGTCTATGGATTGCCTAGATTGGGTTCTCAATTAGAGACAGCTGTCTATCGTTGTCTCTGTTGGGACCATATTTAGGCAACAATAATTCATAGGTAAGTTCGTGGGTGATTGTCTATGTCTATTGTTGCATGTATCACATTGTTTATTAGCTTCACGTTCGGTCGGTGTTGTTGTTTTAGTTAGTTTGTAAAGTGTTCTTCGTTTCGTGTCATTAAACGAGAAAATGTATTCTAACCACGCTGCGCTTTGGTCCTCCTCTCTTCCACATACGACGATCGTGACAGTCTGCTAAATGACAACTGTATATATTGTATTTTTTAAACGTAAGAGCAACACACAGACGCTGCCCCCAACATGGGAAAGAAAACATGCTCCAGATTTGCTGTCATTCTGTTACGTGTTGCTGAGGTCTGACACTGTCATGTGGTGTTATGGTTAGAGAGCTCCCGCAAATACTCTGTTACGATTCCCCATCCTTAGACGTTTGTTTGAATTATAGCAGGACAATGTGCTCGACATGAACGCATTTATTTTTGTTAGCCATTGTTCCTCAGAGCTGCCGCCTTGACCTCTTTTAGTTCAGACTGACTGCTCTGAGTGTCAGGGTGTGCGTGTGTGTTATTTAAACGACATTATCAAAACAATATGCTGTGATTTTAGAGGACCACCTACGTATGGTTTGAAGTCAGATTCAAATCTGATTCTGGACATGCGACTTGTGTCTGAACGGTCAAATCTGATTCCAGATTGCTACTCTCTCCAGAATTGTACTCTCTCCAGATTGCTACTCTCTCCAATTGCTACTCTCTCCAGATTACTACTCTCTCCAGTTGCTACTCTTCTCCAGGATTAATACCTCTCTCCAGATTGCTTACTCTCTCCAGATCATTGCTACTCTCTCCAGATTGCTACTCTCTCCAGATTGCTCTCTCTCCAGATTAATACCCAGTATCTCTCCAGATTAATACTCTCTCCAGATTGCTACTCTCTCCAGATTGCTACTCTCTCCAGATTGCTACTCTCTCCGATGTACTTCTCCAATGTACTCTCTCCAGATGCTCTCTTCCAGACTACTCTCTCCAGATGACTTCCAATTACTCCAGCTCTCTCTCCAGATTTGCTACTCTCTCAGATTGCTACTCTCTCCAGATTCTACTCCTCTCCAGTTGCTACTCTCTCCAGTACTTTAGGCTACTCTCTCCAGATTGCTACTCTCTCCAGATTCTACCTCTCCCAGATTCTACTCTCTCCAGATTGCACCTCCCAAGATTGAATACCTCTCCAGATTACTGCTCTCTCCAGATTACTGCTCTCTCCAGATTACTACTCTCTCCAGATTACTACTCCCTCCAGATTGCTACTCTCTCCAGATTAATACTCTCTCCAGATTAATACTCTCCCCAGATTAATACTCTCCCCAGATTGCTACTCTTTCCATATAACTCACGATGATACACTTCATTTGTCTCTAAACCTGTTTTTTCTTTCTTAATTTTTCAGTAACAACATAACACTTTCACATGTGGATTTGAATACACTGTGTGCTCCCAAATCTGCACATAACACATTCTTTATCATGTATGGAATGTTATCTGTCAAATGAAAGATAATATTTGATCTGGCAGGTGTTCTAGGACCAAGGTCTTTAGTAAACAGAACAGCTGATAGTAAAACACTATCAACAAAACATGAAGACCAACAGCATTTCAGCTGTAGACTTTTTCTGGCGGCTAGAACCCTCACCCTAACTCAGCTGTTGAGCAGGGGGTAATTATAGACAATTATCACTGAACATCCCAAAACAAAAAATACCTAACAAGATGTCACAGGACACCAGGGAGATGATGGGGGGGTTGCTGAGCCCTAGGACCATGCCTCAGGACTACCTGGCCTGATGTCTCCTGGCTGTCCCCAGTCCACCTTGTCAAGCCGCAGCTCCAGTTTCAACTGTTCTGCCTGCAGCTATGGAACCCTGACCTGTTCACCGGACGTGCTACCTTGTCCCAGACCTGCTGTTTTCGACTCTCTCTCCCCTCCCTTCTTCTCTCTCTCTACCGCACCTACTGTATTGTCTCAACCACTGAATGCTCGGCTATGAAAAGCCAACTGACATTTACTCCTGAGGTACTGACCTGTTGCACCCTTTACAACCACTGTGATTATTATTTGACCCTGCTGGTCTTCTATGAATGTTTGAACATATTGAAGAACGATGTACTCCTATAATCTCYACCCGGCACAGCCAGAAGAGGACTGGCCACCCCTCAAAGCCTGGTTCCTCTCTAGGTTTCTTCTTAGGTTCCTGCCTTTCTAAGGAGTTTTTTCTAGCCACCGTGCTTCTACATCTGCATTGCTTGCTGTTTGGGGTTTTAGGTTGGGTTTCTGTATAGGCACTTTGTGACATTGCTATGTAAAAGGCTAGAGAGAAGAGAGAGATCTCCTGTAAGTAGTTAATCAGAGGCTCTACCCGCTGCTGTGAACTAGGTGACAGACTGATACGTATCTGTCGTCACCTGGACATGGACTCAACAACAGACAGACCAGATCACATCTCACCTAACATGGACACACTGATCCGTATCTGTCGTCACCTGGCATTACAGACCAGGCCCAAGCAAAGAGTTCCAGACACACAATTGAAGGGTAACACCTCAGCTGAGAATGACAACATAAAACCTATGAGAGATATACTGCCGACAGCCTAGTTTAGACTAAAGCTGTGAAAGGTTAAGTTAGTTTAAATAGTAAAGGTGAAGGTGATGAAGGCCATGTGACACTCAAAAGGAGCTGAAACAATACCATATTAGTCTCAATCAACACAATCCCAAACATACATTCATTTTTTTATATCTAGTCATTTCAAGACTAATGATGACACAAAACAATGTCTGTTATAAGAGGCTTTTGACATGTTGCCTTTTGCAGGAATCAGAGTTTCAAATTTTTCTATTTACAATTTAACATCCCTGCCTACCTTCCTCCCCTCCCTACCGTCCATCCCTGCCTACCTTCCATCCCTACCTCACCTTACCATCCTGCCTACCTTCCATCCCTCCCTACCTTCCATCCCTCCCTACCTTCCATCCCTCCCTACCTCCATCCCTGCCCCTTCACCCTCCCTCTCTTCCATCCCTGCCTACCTTTCCACCCCTCCCTACCTTCCATCCCTGCCTACCTTCCATCCCTCCCTACCTTCCATCCCTCCCTACCTTCCATCCCTGCCTACCTTCCATCCCTCCCTATCTTCATCCCTCCCTACCTTCCATCCCTCCCTATCTTACATCCCTGCCTACGTCCATCCCTGCCTACCTTACATCCCCCCTACCTTACATCCCTCCCTACCTTCCATCCCTGCCTACCTTCCATCCCTACGTTCCATCCCTGCCTACCTTCCATCCCTCCCTACCTTCCATCCCTCCCTACTTCCATCCCTCCCTACCTTCCATCCCTGCCTACCATCCATCCCTCCCTACCTTCCATCCCTCCCTACCGTCCATCCCTGCCTACGTCCATCCCCCCACCTTCCATCCCTCCTTACCTTCCATCCCTCCCTACCTTCCATCCCTGCACCTTCCATCCCTAACCTTCCATCCCTACCTTTCCATCCCTCCCCTACCTTCCATCCCTGCTTACTTCCACCCCTCCCTACCTTCCCATCCCTCCTCCTTCCATCCCTCCCTACCTTCCATCCCTGCCTACCTTCCATTCCCTGCCTACCTTCCACCCCTCCCTACCGCCACCCCTGCCTACCGTCCATCCCTGCCTACCTTCCATCCCTCCAACCTTCCATCCCTCTGCCTACCTTCCATCCCTGCCTACCTTCCATCCCTGCCTACCTTCCATCCCTCCTACCTTCCATCCCTGCCTACCTTCCATCCCTCCTACCTTCATCCCTGCCTTCCTTCCATCCCTCCCTACCTTCTTTCCCTGCCTACCTTCCATCCCTGCCTACCTTCCATCCCTCCCTACCTTCCTCCCTGCCATCCTTCCATCCCTGCCTACCTTCCATCCCTGCCTAACCTTCCATCCTGCCTACCTTCCACCCTCCCTACCTTTCCATCCCTGCCTACCTTCCATCCCTCCTACCTTCCACCCCTCCCTACCTTCCATCCCTGCCTACCTTCCATCCCTGCCCTACCTTCCATCCCTGCCTACCTTCCATCCCTCCCTACCGTCCATCCCTCCCTACCTTCCATCCCTCCCTACCGTCCATCCCCTCCCTACCTTCCATCCCTCCCTACCTTCCATCCCTCCCTTACCTTCCATCCCTGCCTACCTTCCATCTCTGCCTCCCTTCCATCCCTTGCCTCCCTTCCATCCCTGCCTACCTTCCATCCCTGCCTACCGTCCATCCCTGCCTACCTTCCCATCCCTGCCTCCCTTCCATCCTCCTACCTTCCATCCCTGCCTACCTTCCATCCCTGCCTACCGTCCATCCCTGCCTACCTTCCATCCCTGCCTACCTTCCATCCCTGCCTACCGTCCATCCCTCCCTACCTTCCATCCCTGCCTACCTTCCATCCCTGCCTACCTTCCATCCCTGCCTACCTTCCATCCCTGCCTACCTTCCATCCCTCCCTACCTTCCATCCCTGCCTACCTTCCACCCCTCCTACCTTCCATCCCTGCCTACCTTCCATCCATCCCTGACCTACCTTCCACCCCTCCCTACCTTCCATCCCTGCCTACCTTCCATTTCCTGCCTACCTTCCATCCCTGCTACTTCCAATCCCTGCCTACCTTCCATCCCTCCCTACCTTCCATCCCTCCCTACCTTCCATCCCTGCCTACCTTTCCATCCCTCCTACCTTTTCCACTCCCTGCTACCGTCCATCCCTGCCTACCGTCCATCCCTGCCTACCTTTTCATCTAACCCTGCATGTGTATCAGTGCTAGTCTTGGACTGAAACAGGTGACAGTATTCATTTTGTGTACAGGTACTGTTTATATTTAGGTGCAGGAACTCCTCAATACTTTTGTCCTAATATTCTGTCAGAGGAACAGGASCTCAAGCAGTAGAACATTTTGAGGTGCCGGCACTGCTGTCCGGTGAGCTGCTGGTGCGTTTCATTATGTTTTAACAGTTGCATCATAACATTCCAGTCAGTGTGTCTCCTGTGTGAGAAGAGCAGCGGAAGAGAACGCCTTAACATGACCTAGCTACTTTTTGCATTGCTTCCGTTGTATCATCGGAAGGAACAGGCCTATTTCTCTGCTCCAGCACTGTCTGGAGAGAGAGGACACTAGTGACGTTCTGGTTGGGTTCGCACACACACACACACACACACACACACAGGAAACAGCAAGAGAGGAAGGAACAAAAAATAAACAGTGTGTGTAACATCCCAATAACCACAATGGCCCTCTTTCACAAAGCCTTGACTGGACTGCCATGTAACATGCACTTGCTAATGTTATTTCACCTTCCCAATACAAGCTTTGTTCACACACAGCAAACCACAACCACTCCTGAGAACGTCCAACTTCCTCTCTTTATGTCCAGCGAGAACCAGTGGACAGAACGTACCCATACCCCAGCCCTACCCTAAGGAAACAGGATACAGGGCGTAGTACTACAGATGTGATGTCTTAAATTTGACTTAGTTTCTCACAGAAGGAAAATAATCCTGCAGCAACAGGAAATGTGAAATATGATGTGGATTATAATTAATGGACTTTTTTTGTTGTTGTAGGGTTTGATACATTTTAAAATGGAAATTACAAACTTTAGAAGTTTACATTTGAAACAACAGGATGTTTGCATCCTGAAACCGGGTGATCAAATTAAAATGCAATATATATACAAGTGGGTAGTGAGGTTTGTATTATATTATTAACATGTCAGCTKGTCTGGTTTATATCACAACTGTATAATCACATGATTTATAGACACATGCCTTAATAACCCAGAGGGGAAATGAGGAGGAATGTATATGTTAGTCACCTAATCGCTCTACATACAGTATATTGTAACCAATCTGAGTTGGAGGAGGACATGGAACTCTGTTCTTCAAGGCGCTGCCACAGACACAGCTGGGGAGTGTGGGGCTGAAATTCCATCTGATTGATACTTAAACACACACACACACACACTATGCAGCTGAATTAGGGTGTTCTCCCAATTACGCTAATAAAAATAATCAATCAATTATTATTATTATTATCAAAAATGAATAATTTAAATAGGAGGATATAAAACTCTGTCATACCTATAGACAGCTGGTACAGCACCTCTGACTGAAACAGACGGTACACCAGAGAGATCATGTTTAAACTCATGTTTAACGACTCGTCAACCTGTTTTACAACCCATGGTTTACAATCATGTTCATCTGGTTTACAGACTCATGTTTAAATCATGTTTACAACTTCATGTTACAACTCATGTTACAACCATGTTTTTTACAACACTCATGTTTACAACTCATGTTTACAACCCATGTTACAACCCATGTTTACAACTCATGTTACAACTCATGTTACAACTCATGTTTACAAACCTCAAATGTTTACAACCATGCCATGTTACAACTCATGTTAAAACCATGTTACAACCCATGTTTTACCAAACTCATGTTTACAACTCATGTTACAACCCATGTTTACAACCAAATGTTCACTCATGTTACAACTCATGTTTACAACTCATGTTACAACTCATGTTACAATCCATGTTTACAAACTCATGTTTACAACTCATGTTTACAACTCATGTTACAACCCATGTTACAACCTATGTTACAACCCATGTTTCAATCATGTTTTACAACTCATGTTACAACTCATGTTTACAACTCATGTTACAACTCATGTTAACAACCATGTTTACAACCCATGTTTACAACTCATGTTACAACCCATGTTTACAACTCATGTTTACAACTCATGTTACAACTCATGTTACAACTCATGTTACAACCCATGTTTACAACTCATGTTACAACTCATGTTACAACCCATGTTTACAACATTATTAACCCATGTTTACAACTCATGTTCCAACTCATGTTTACAAACTCATGTTTACAACTCATGTTTACAACTCATGTTACAACCATGTTTACAACTCATGTTACAACTCATGTTTACAACTCATGTTTACAACTCATGTTACAACTCATGTTACAAACTCATGTTACAACTCATGTTCAACTCATGTTACAACTCATGTTACAACTCATGTTACAAACCCATGTTGTACAACCCCATGTTTACAACTCATGTTAACAACTCATGTTTACAACTCATGTTACAACTCATGTTACAACTCATGTTTACAACTCATGTTTTACAACTCATGTTACAACTCATGTTACAACTCATGTTTACAACTCATGTTACAAACTCATGTTACACTATGTTTACAACCCATGTTTACAACTCATGTTACAACTCATGTTACAACTCATGTTTACAACTCATGTTACAACTCATGTTACAACTCATGTTACAACCATGTTTACACTCATGTTACAACTCATGTTTACAACTCATGTTTACAACTCATGTTTAAACTCATGTTACAACTCATGTTTACAACTCATGTTTACAACTCATGTTACAACTCATGTTTACATACCCCATGTTTACGAAACTCATGTTACAACTCATGTTATAACAACTCATGTTACAACTCAATGTTTACAACTCATGTTACAACTCATGTTACACACTTCATGTTTACAACCCATGTTTACAACTCATGTTTACAACTCATGTACAACCATGTTTACAACCTCATGTACAACTCATGTTACAACTCATGTTTACAACCCATGTTTACAACTCATGTTACAACCCATGTTTACAACTCATGTTAACAACTCATGTTACAACCCATGTTTACAACTCAGTTACAACTCATTGTTACAACCCATGTTTACAACTCATGTTACAACTCATGTTACAACTCATGTTACAACCCATGTTTACAAACTGCCCATGTTACAACCCATGTTTAAACTCATGTTACAACTCATGTTTACAACTCATGTTACATACCCATGTTTACAACTCATGTTACAACTCATGTTACAACCCATGTTTAACAACTCATGTTACAACTCATGTTACAACCATGTTTACAACTCATGTTACAACTCATGTTTACAACTATCATGTTACAACTCATGTTAACTCATGTTACAACCCATGTTTACAACTCATGTTACAACTCATGTTACAACCCATGTTTACACCATTATTACAACCATGTTTACAACTCATGTTACAACTCATGTTTACAACCTGTTTACAACTCATGTTTACAACTCATGTTACAACCATGTTACAACTCATGTTACAACTCATGTTACAACTCATGTTACAACCATGTTTACAACTCATGTTACAACTCATGTTACAACCCTGTTACAACTCATGTACAACTCATGTTTACAACCCATGTTACAACTCATGTTACAACTCATGTTACAACTCATGTTACAACTCATGTTTACAACTCATGTTACAACCATGTTACAACTCATGTTACAAACCATGTTTACAACCATAATTACAACCATGTTACAACTCATGTTTACAACTCATGTTACAACCATGTTTACAACTCATGTTTACAACTCATGTTTACAACCCATGTTACAACCATGTTTACAACTCATGTTACAACTCATGTTACAACTCTTTTACAACTCATGTTACAACTCATGTTTACAACTCATGTTTACAACTCATGTTTACAACTCATGTTTACAACCCATGTTTACAACTCATGTTACAAACTCATGTTACAACTCATGTTACAACTCATGTTACAACTCATGTTACAACTCATGTTACAACCATGTTCAACCAGTTACAACCATGTTTACAACTCATGTTTACAACCATGTTACAACCCATGTTTACAACTCATGTTAAACTCATGTTTACAATCATGTTACAACTCATGTTACAACCCATGTTTACAACTCATGTACAACCCATGTTACAACTCATGTTACAACTCATGTTCACTCATGTTACAATACCATGTTACAACCCATGTTTTACAACTCATGTTACAACTCATGTTAACAACCCATGTTACAACTCATGTTTACAACTCATGTACAACTCATGTTACAACTCATGTACAACTCATGTTTAACAACCCATGTTTACAACTCATGTTTACAACCCATGTTTACAACCATGTTTACAACTCATGTTACAACTCATGTTACAACTCATGTTACAACTCATGTTTACAACTCATGTTTACAACTCATGTTACAACCATGTTTACAACTCATGTTTACAACTCATGTTTACAACTCATGTTTACAACCATGTTACAACCATGTTTACAACTCATGTTACAACCATGTTAAACTCATGTTACAACTCATGTTACAACTCATGTTACAACCCATGTTTACAACTCATGTTTACAACCTCATGTACAACCCATGTTTACAACTCATGTTACAACTCATGTTACAACCCATGTTACAACTCATGTTACAACCCATGTTTACAACTCATGTTACAACTCATGTTTACAACTCATGTTACACTCATGTTTAACAACTCATGTTACAACTCAGGCCCCCTACAAGTAGTTACTGCCTATGACTAGCTCAGATCTGTCTGTAGCCTCTATTATCATGATGAAACTACACGTCAGAGACAGAGAGGGGAGAGAGTGAAGACCATTGTAACGACCCTCCCACTCTGCCAAATCTTTCTCTTTGCTCTTGTTTCCCTTAACAGGATGTCGGTGGCGCGGAGCCGGGAGGGTCGTCAGCGAAATGAGACACACCTGGGCCTGGGTGTGTCCCAGGATAAATGCATCTCTTCCCATTCATTGGGGAGACTCTCTCCATGCAGACACACTGATAGATTTTGTTTGTGGCCAGCTTCGTCCAGGTTTTGTCAGGGTAGGCCGTCATTGTAAATAAGAATTGTTCTAAACCGACTTGCCTAGTTAAATAAAGGTTACATTAAAAAAATATATATATTATAGACTACAGTGCCTGATACATAGACTACAGTACATGAATTATAGACTACAGTACGTGATACAAAGACTACCGTTCAAAAGTTTGGGTCACTTTGAAATGTCCTTGTTTTGAAAGAAAAGCAAATGTTTTGTCCATTAAAATAACATCAAATTTATCAGAAATTCAGTGTAGACATTGTTAATGTTGTAAATGACTATTGTAGCTGGAACGGCAGATTTTTATGGAATATCTACATAGGCGTACAGAGGCCCATTATCAGCAACCATCACTCCTGTGTTCCAATGGCAGTTGTGTTTAGTAATCCAAGTTTATCATTTCAAAAAGGCTAATTAATCATTAAAAAACCTTTTGCAATTATGTTAGCACAGCTGAAAACTGTTGTCCTGATTAAAGAAGCAATAAAACTGTCCTTCTTTAGACTAGTTGAGTATCTGGAGCATCAACATTTGTGGGTTCGATTACAGGCTTAAAATGGCCAGAAACAAATAATGTTATTCTGAAACTCATCAGTCTATTCTTGTTCTGAAAATGGCAGAGTTGCAAAGAAAAAGCCATATCCAGACTGGCCAATAAAAAAAAGATTAAGATGGGCAAAAGAACAAAGACACTGGACAGAGGAACTCTGCCTAGAAGGCCAGCATCCCGGAGTCCCTCTTCACTATTGATGTTGAGACTGGTGTTTTCGGGTACTATTTAAAGAAGCTGCCAGTTGAGGACTTGTGAGACGTCTGTTTCAAACTAGACACTCTACTATACTTGTCCTCTTGCTCAGTTGTGCACCGGGGCCTCACACTCGTCTTTATTCTGGTTAGAGACAGTTTGCGCTGTTCTGTGAAGGAGTAGTACACAGCGCTGTACGAGATCTTCAGTGTCTTGCCAATTTCTCGCATGGAATAGCCTTCATTTCTCACGGTACAACCGTGAGATTGGGATGCTCCCAACAGTGCATGTTCATGGTAAATACAAAGCTTATTGTGTGTGTGTGTGTGTGTGTGTGTGTGTGTGGACACAGTGGTGTGTTTGTGTGCGAGCTTGTGTGTGTGTTGTGTGCGAGCGTGTGTGCGTGCTTGTTCATGGTAAAACACAAGCATATTGGGACATGTGTTGTTCAAGTTGTAAACGATGTTCAAACAGTCAGAAGGCTGTGTAGCTCCTGGGAATGATTACACCGCTGATGGATATATATGGCACTGTACGGTACTTTAAACATCTGTCTCTTTATG
The DNA here is from genome assembly GCF_002910315.2 of Salvelinus sp. IW2-2015. Classification (NCBI taxonomy): domain Eukaryota; kingdom Metazoa; phylum Chordata; class Actinopteri; order Salmoniformes; family Salmonidae; genus Salvelinus; species Salvelinus sp. IW2-2015. Next base: position 227,771 of record NW_019942975.1, on the reverse strand, counting down.
TCAAACAGACACTCGTGGCAATAAGATACAGTGATAATTCCATCACGATGTCATCAACACCCTTGAATAGAGATTGAAAACGTGAGAACAGATCTATTTTTTACCATTTTACAATATCAGAGGACACATTTCTGTTTCTCACAAAAAATGGACAACAAGTAGACATTCAACTTCTTCTCATTCTATTGATACTCAATGTCACTCAGAAATGCGTTTCAATTTCAAACAATGACTTGGAATATGTAGATAACAGGACTTGAGTATGGGAGGATAAAAACAAATCAATGTTGATCAGGTATATGAGGTGGGCTATTGTTTGCTAGGCTGTGGCCGAGGCAGCTCAGTTACCGTTGGAGCAGGGCACCAGCCAGATAAGCATTGTGAAGTGTGAACACTGGAGCACCCACTGAAAGAGTGAAGTACCTGGCTATGCAAAGAGGTTTAACATATTTATCAAATATGCATAGTCACTTTAACTATACATTCATGTACATACTACCTCAATCAGCCTGACTAACCGGTGTCTTTATGTAGCCTCGCTACTTTTATAGACTGGCTACTGTATATAGCTTGTTTTTGTACTGTTGTTTTATTTCTTTACTTACCTATTGTTCACCTATACCTTTTTTTGCACTATTGGTTAGAGCCTGTAAGTAAGCATTTCACTGTAAGGTCTACCTACACCTGTTGTATTCGGTGCATGTGACAAATAAACTTTGATTTGATTTGATGTGTCACCGATAGCATTCTCTAAGCATCTAGTGCTGTTTCTCTTCTCTCTCTCTCTCTCAAGCATCTAGTGCTGTTTCTCTTTCTCTCTCTCCTCTCTAAGCATCTAGTGCTGTTCTCTCTCTCTCCCTCTAAGCATCTAGTGCTGTTTCTCTCTCTCTCTCCCTCCTCTCTCTAAGCATCTAGTGCTGTTTTCTCTCTCTCTCTCTCCTCTCTCTCTAAGCATCTAGTGCTGTTTCTCTTTTCTCTCTCTCTCTCTCTAAGCATCTAGTGCTGTTTCCTTTCCTCTCTCTCTCTCTCTCTAAGCATCTAGTGCTGTTTCTCTCTCCCTCTCTCTCTAAGCATCTAGTGCTGTTTCTCTCTCTCTCTCTCCTTCTCTAAGCATCTAGTGCTGTTCTCTCTCTCTCTCTCTCTCTAAGCATCTAGTGCTGTTTTCTCCTCTCTCTCTCTCTCTCAAGCATCTAGTGCTGTTTCTCTCTTCTCTCTCTCTCTCTAAGCATCTAGTGCTGTTTCTCTCTCTCTCTCTCTCTCTCTCCAAGCATCTAGTGCTGTTTCTCTCTCTCTCTCTCTCTCTCTAAGCATCTAGTGCTGTTTCTCTCTCTCTCTCTTCCTCTCTCTAAGCATCTAGTGCTGTTTCTCTCTCTCCTCCCTCTAAGCATCTAGTGCTGTTTCTCTCTCTCTCTCCCTCTCTCCAAGTAGGTTAAATA
>NW_019942975.1:217691-226310 GCF_002910315.2 Salvelinus sp. IW2-2015 | reverse complement strand
TACCCTTGTGAAACAACAGGTACAACCACCTCTGACTGGAAACAGACGGTACACCACCTCTGACTGAAACAGCCGGTAACCCACCTCTGACTGAAACAGACGGTACACCACCTCTGACTGAAACAGACGGTACACCCCTCTGACTGAAAACAGCCGGTACACACCTCTGACTGAAACAGACCGGTACAACACCTCTGACTGAAACAGACGGTACAACCACCTCTGACTGAAACCAGACGGTACACCAAGAGGCAATATGATACGTCTTATAGACAAAAGAGGCAAAATGATACGTCTTATAGACAAAAGAGGCAATATGATACGTCTTATAGACAAAAGAGGCAAAATGATACGTCTTATAGACAAAAGAGGCAATATGATACGTCTTATAGACAAAAGAGGCAATATGATACGTCTTATAGACAAAAGAGGCAATATGATACGTCTTATAGACAAAAGGCAATATGATACGTCTTATAGACAAAAGAGGCAATATGATACGTCTTTAGACAAAAGAGGCAATATGATACGTCTTATAGACAAAAGAGCCAATATGAATACGTCTTATAGACAAAAGAGGCAATATGATACGTCTTATAGACAAAAGAGGCAATATGATACGTCTTATAGACAAAAGAGGCAATATGATACGTCTTATAGACAAAAAGGCAATATGATACGTCTTATAGACAAAAGACAATATGATACGTCTTATAGACAAAAGAGGCAATATGATACGTCTTATAGACAAAAGAGGCAATATGATACGTTTATAGACAAAAGAGGCAATATGATACGTCTTATAGACAAAGAGGCAATATGATACGTCTTATAGACAAAAGAGGCAATATGATACGTCTTATAGACAAAAGAGGCAATATAGATACGTCTTATAGACAAAAGAGCAATATGATACGTCTTTAAACAAAAGAGGCAATATGATACGTCTTATAGACAAAAGAGGCAATATGATACGTCTTATAGACAAAAGACCAATATGATACGTCTTATAGACAAAAGAGCAATATGATACGTCTTATAGACAAAAGAGGCAATATGATACGTCTTAATAGACAAGAGGCAATATGATACGTCTTATAGACAAAAGAGGCAATATGATACGTCTTATAGACAAAAGAGGCAATATGATACGTCTTATAGATAATGTTACATATTCAATATGTTCTACTGGTTCTAGATTTATATTCTGACTGTAGGACCTGAACTAGAAAGAGAATGCAACATGTAATACTCATCACCCCTTCATCTCCTTCTCCCTCCCCTTCATCTCTCCTCTCTCTCCTCATCTCTCTCCCTCCCCCTTCATCTCGCTCTCTTCTCCTCCTCTCCCTCCCTCATCTCCCTCTCCCTTCATCTTCTCTCTCTCCTCTCTCCCCTCCCTCATCTCCCTCTCTCTCCTCCCTCCTCTCTCTCTCTCCCCCTTCATCTCTCTCGCTCTCGCTCTGTCCCCCTCTCCCTCCCTCCCCCTTCATATCTCTCTCTCTCTCGCTCTGTCCCCTCTCCCTCCCTCCACCCCCCCCCCTCTCTCTCTCTCTCTCTCTCTCCCAGCCTTCCTCCCTTCCCACTGCAGCTCTGTCAGTCTGCTGTGAGAGAACCAGACCCAGAGCTCTACCTAGTCCCTGACGGAGTAGCAGCAACCCAGAGGGAGGTAGCTGGGGCATGGGGAGGGGTGGAGGGTGGAGTGCTGTGAGAGATATAGGGGGGTAAGATCAGAGAGCTGGTCCCATGAGATGTGCATGGGACCTCTGGGTTAATTTGAGGAACAAAACATGCCGCCCACTGTGCTTGGCTGACTGGCAACAGAGGACTGGAGGTGTCCAACAGACAGACTGACCTCCAGCTCAGCCTCTAGATTCAGACCCCTCTCAGTCCATTCTAAGTCCGGCTCAGCCTCAGGCTGTGTCCTATATTGTGCGCTACTTTTGACCAGGGTCGTTTAAGGCTCTAGTCAAAAGTAGTGCACTATATAGGTACTACTGTGGTATTTTGGACACATCTTCAGACCCTCTCAGCCCACCCTCAGTCTTTCCCCTTCTCACTTAATAGGTTCCGTGCCTACGTCAAACTATTATTCCAGTGGCACTGAGATAAGGGGAAAGACACAATGCAGAGATACAGTCATAGGAAAGAGAGGGAAGCAATGTAGCCACAGTCACAGACGGAAAGGCACAATGTAGCCACAGTCACAGGAGGAAACAACAGTCTGACAGACAGTTTGTACCGAGGAGTCAACTACCATAACAGGATGTTATATAGACAATCACTGCACCTTACTCATATCAGCCAGGACTTATTTTAGGGATGGTTCACTGTATTCTCTATGCTACTGCTCCTAAACATACTCTGTGTTTTAAGATTGGATCTTCAATATCTTATATTGCAAATGGATATTCCTTGAAAATCAACATAGTCAATTTCTCAATGTAGACATTGAGCTTCTCACTGAATCTCAGTCACACACAGATTGGAATATATTCGGCTGTTTACACGTTTATAAACAGAGCAAAATAAATTGTWAAATAATTTTGGTAGGCTATTGATTGATCTAGAATAGATGTATAGTATGATCTCATAAATCATGTGCTTTACAGATTTTACCTCCCAACAATATCCTCATAGCCTGCCTCACGAAACTGTAAGCCGTTTCAAAAATCTAAGTTAATGTCAGAAAGTCAACTTTTCCGCAACTTACCAGACTCTTTATTTMTTGAAAGTGATTTCTGAAGATGAGTTACTCCAGTCTAAAATCGAACGTAGACGGGCTCCTGATACASTGACAGGGTGAAACGATCTGCCGCAGGGTTTGAGAAAGTGAAGCGACGTGAGATGTCTCCACATTGTCCCCTTCCACACGTTATAAACAAAGTCCGCATGTTGGGCTGGGATCGTGAAGGCCACTCCTCCGGTAGGTACTCCCTCTCTCCATCATCYTTGGCTGCGCTTCCCAGCTCCCTCCCGTCTGTCGCCAATAAAATATCTGCTCATTACACTCATGACGCACATCGAGTGGGAACAATATTATGTGTTTGTGCAGGTGTATCTAGCACATCATGATAAAGTATTGGTTGGGTAATATAATAACGGGCCTAGACAAGTAATTCATTTTCTCCACATTAAATCAAAGTKTATTTGTCACGTGCGCCGAATACAACAGGTGTAGACCTTTACAGTGAAATGCTTACTTACAGGCTCTAACCAATAGTGCAAAAAAGGGGCAGGGTTATTTAATGTAGTCACTTTAACCATATCTACATGTACATACTATCTCAAATCAGCCGACTAACCGGTGCCTGTATGTAGCCTCGCTACTATTATTTTTCACCGTATTTTACTGTTGTTTTTATTTCTTTACTAACCTATTGTCCACCTAATACCTTTTTTTGCATGTTCCCATCCTTCCAGTTCCAAATGATCAAAAATAGAAATATACAAAATCAAATACATTTATAAAAATACAGGTTATATTTTTAAAAATTCTCATAAATTTAACATGTAAATTGTGACTGAGGAGGACGTAGTAAAATACTCMGATTCATATAAAACCATTTAATTGATTACAATTAGAAACACACACAAAGCTGCACATCGGCAACAAGTCTCCTTCTCCTCTGAGCTTGGTTGAGTTCAGATGATCCAAACCATAGAAACAGATTGACTARATTATATCCATCATTATATCCGAATTATTCTATKTGTACGATTTCAAACTGGAGAGACCTCAGTTACACAGACGAACATGACAAAATTACAAATACAAACATTCCATCACCCAGTTTCAGACTTTGGATATTATTGCTATAGTATAGCATATATTTTAAATTCAAATGTGTGATGAATATACTTTCAATTCAACGTGTTTGCTTCAACACAGGSGGAGGGATATTTAGGAGTAGAAAACTTTATTATCATAAACAAAGTAGTCGTAGTTTTTTTCCATTKTAATTATAGAAGACAGGAGTGACGGGAACCCATTCAAAGGTATAGAAACATTTGAGTGGATATTACCACACATTACGAAGTCCATATTGTAGTCAAACCTCCTCAATAAAGAAAGKCTCTGCTATGAGAGGGCTGACCTCTAGTGGCCGTTAATGACAATTGCATTTTTTAAGGTAGGGAGAATGGAAGGATACAGATTAATAGTATTGRCCAGTGGRGGCTGGTGGGAGGAGCTATAGGAGGACGGGCTCATTGTAATGGCTGGAATGGAATGAATGGAACGGTATGAAACACATCAAACATATGGAAACAACATGTTAGACTCTGTTCACTCTGTTCTGTCTATTCCAGTCCAGCCATTAAAATGAGCCCGTCCTCCTATAGCTCCTACCACCAGCCTCCACTGGTATTGACACATATCGTAGTGTTCAGGTGGGGCATCGCAGGAGGGAGGAATCCGTTCAGTTGTATAAGAACATGACCCTGGGCTAAGATACCCTTTACGCTATCTCCTGAGCTACGGTGGATTAGTAACCAGACTAGCTCCGTACAGCTTGGCTTGGCACGGCTCTGTTCGGGCTCAGTAGTGTGGACAGCTCTAGAGAAGACCTAGAGACCTAGACAGACCTGCTGCAGGATGCCACTGACAGAGGAGGCAGGATGCGTTCAGGAGTATTGGAACAGGTCACAAGCAGGACTGAGAGAAGGCTCACCTGTTGTAGGATGAGTATTGGGACAGGTCACTAGCAAGACAGAGAAGGCTCACCTGTTGTAGAATGATTATTGGGACAGGTCACTGGCAAGACTGAGAGAAGGCTCACCTATTGTAAGATGTGACTGTCACGAATCCCGCTTCCTGAGTCTGTTTTTGCCTGTGTTCTGTCCTGGAGTGTTTTTTCCGGTGTCCTGGAACGCACCCTGTCTGGTTGCCGGGCGACGTAGCTAGTTTGAGGATCTCTGAGTACCCGCACCTGTATCCCATCAGCTATCTGCACACCTGGTCCTGATCATCACCCCTCCACTTCAAAGCGCTGACCTGACATCCATTCCCTGCCGGATCGTTAGCCATGAACAGTATGTTGTGCCAGCGTATCAGCCTCCAGTTTGATAGAGTTTGTTTTGTTGTTTTACGTCTTGTTTGCCTTGAACTTACCTCCGTTTTTTCTGTCTACAGTCATTCACCCGGAACACTCATCCCATCCCTACCTGGTCGTCGGTGACTTCAGTTACTTCCTTGGATCTGCTTACTCAATTCCATCAACTCACCTCCGCTGCCCGCTCGCCGCTACTTGGATTTTTCTATCACTACATTTAAACTTGTAATAAAATACTCACCTTCGTCTTACTCTCCTTGTCCTGGTCTGCTTCTGGTTCTACTTTAGAGAACCGTGACAGTGACAGGCAACTTGCTGTGGTGAGAACCTGCTGTGGTATTCCTGAGACGCCTTCGTGGAGGCATCACAGATCTCCTGGTCAGGGAAACCACGATGGGGTACACCGAGGGAGAGGTCATCTGGAACTAGAGTTCTACTAACATCCCAATACAATATATGGCATCCTCATCGTTATGATCAGAGGCGAGAGATTTGTAGTCTGGTCTGGTCTCAGATATGATGTACTTGAACCAACTCTTCTGACTAACCTAACAACCTCAGGAGTTAGCTAAAGAACACACAGCTCTATGATCCAGGCAAAAATAAAAATAGATTTTTTACCTGAATATTTTCATCCACAAACAACGCAGAACACCTTCTCCAACGTCATACATCACCACATACCCGGACACCTCTCCAACGTCTCCAAGGGGAACTCAGGACAGTCAGTCCGGACACAAACACAAACACGTGGTTCTTCCTATGCGGATAAGAGGAGACACAGGATGTTACTGTTGACAGTATTACCAGCTACAACAACACACTGCAGTTTACTGGACAATAGCCTTTAGTTCCAAGTCCTGTTTATTCAGCTGGTCTTGTGACTTATTTTGTACACAGTTGGATTAACAACATGGTGTAACAACCTAGATCACAAAAGGATTGCCTCAAACCACAACGTACTAGTACCACGTGACCGTCAGCTGAATGTAGTGAATCAGATTTCTATAGACTGTCCAGCTCAGTTACCATGTGATGGTAAGCGCTGAATATAGTGCATGAGGTTCGTGTTGCCATGTCCATGGTAGTGGGGCAGGTCTTGTTTACATGTCCATGGTAGGTGGGACAAGTTCTTGTTTACATGTCCATGGTAGGTGGGACAGGTCTTGTTGCAGGTCTTGTTGCCATGTCCATGGCAGGTGGGACAGGTCTTGTTGCAGGTCTTGTTGCCATGTCCATGGTAGGTGGGGCAGGTCTTGTTGCCATGTCCATGGTAGGTGGGACAGTTCTGTTTACATGTCCATGGTAGGTGGGACAGGTCTTGTTGCAGGTCTTGTTGCCACCCATCCATCAGGCCCCAGATATAGCAGAAACTCATATTGAAGTTTGTGTAGGCAGTTCTCGGTTCTAGAACCAGGCAACAAAGACACACACTGTATGGATAACAGTCCTGTTTTGGGCTTATTGATCAAATAGCCTCATAATTGGAAATGTTCTCTCTCAATGAGACAAACAAGAGTACAGTCGTGGCCAAAAGTTTTGAGAATGACACGAATATTAAGTCTTGCTGGCTCAGTTTGTATGATGGCAATTTGCATATACTCCAGAATGTATGAAGAGTGATCAAATGAATTGCAATTAATTGCAAAGTCCCTCTTTGCCATGCAAATGAAGTGAATCCCCCCCAAAAATTCCACTGCATTTCAGCCTTGCCACAAAAGGGCCAGCTGACATCATGTCAGTGATTCTCTCGTTAACACAGGTGTTGATGAGGACAAGGGTGGAGATCACTCTGTCATGCTGATTAAGTTCGATAAACAGACTGGAAGCTTCAAAAGGAGGGTGGTGCTTGGAATCATGTTGCTTCCTCTGTCAACCATGGTTACCTGCAGAAACACGTGCAGTCATCATTGCTTTGCACAAAAATGGCTTCACAGGCAAGGATATTGCTGCCAGTAAGATTGCACCTAAATCAACCATTTATCGGATCATCAAGAACTTCAAGAGAGCGGTTCAATTGTTGTGAAGAAGGCTTCAGGGCGCCCAGCAAGCGCCAGGACCGTCTCCTAAAGTTGATTCAGCTGCGGGATCGGGGCACCACCAGTACAGAGCTTGCTCAGGAATGGCAGCAGGCAGGTGTGAGTGCATCTGCACGCACAGTGAGGCGAAGACTTTTTTGAGGATGGCCTGGTTTCAAGGGCAGCAAAGAAGCCACTTCTCTCCAGGAAAAACATCAGGGACAGCATGATATTCTGCAAAAGGTACAGGGATTGGACTGCTGAAGACTGGGGTTAAGTCATTTTCTCTGACAAATCCCCTTCGATTCTTTGGGGCATTTGGAAAAAAGCTTGTCCGGAGAAGACAAGGTGAGGCGCAACCATGAGTCCAGTGTCATGCCAACAGTAAAGCATCCTGAGACCATTCATGTGTGGGGTTGCTTCATAGCCAAGGGAGTGGGCTCATCACAATTTTGCCTAAGAACACAGCAATGAATATAGAATGATACCAACACATCCTCCAAGAGCAACTTCTCCCAACCATCCAGGAACAGTTTGGTGACGAACAATGCCTTTTCCACCATGATGGAGCACCTTGCCATAAGGCAAAAGTGATAAACTAAGTGGCTCGGGGAACAAAACATAGGTATTTTGGGTCCATGGCCAGGATACTCCCAGACCTTAATCCCATTGATAATTGTGGGTCAATCCTTAAGAGGCGGGTGGACAAACAAAAACCCACAAACTCTGACAAACTCCAAGCATTGATTATGCAAGAATGGGCTGCCACCAGTCAGGATGTGGCCCAGAAGTTAATTGACAGCATGCCAGGGCGGATTGCAGAGGTCTTGAAAAAGAAGGGTCAACACTGCAAATATTGACTCTTTGCATCAACTTCATGTAATTGTCAATAAAATCCTTTGACACTTATGAAATGCTTGTAATTATATTTCAGTATTCCATAGTAACATCTGACAAAAATATCTAAATACACTGAGGCAGCAGACTTTGTGAAAATTAATATTTGTGTCATTCAAAACTTTGGCCACGACTGTACAATTTTCTGTAATGTCCTTCTGTCGAGCAGTGAATTTCAAACACAGATTCAACCACAAAGACCAGGGAGGTTTTCCAATGTCTCGCAAAGAAGGCGCCTATTGGTTGACTTCTGGCGACGACTGTATAACCACAGAAATATAACTGCATAATAGAGAGACAAAAAATACAAATGCTCTCTTGAAAACTGTCGTTTTGTAACAGATCCAATAGAGTTATCATTGAAAACTCTCTCAATTAGGCAAACAACTTCACAACATAACATTACAAGCTGGTAGGCTTGAGTCATGGAAATGGGTTCAGAGGGGAGTAGAGGACTGGACAGCGTTCCTTCTCTCCCACAGGAAAAACAGACATTCCCTCGGGAGGGAGAGGACCGGAAGCTATATTGTCATCCACCAACACTCCATTCTCATGCCCAGGATCTCGGATCATGTTGGACTTGAAAGGTCTAGGCTCAGGAGTGGCACCCTTCGGTTCAGTCAGGCGAGTTTTAAACGAAATCTCTCTCT
>NW_019942975.1:212586-215546 GCF_002910315.2 Salvelinus sp. IW2-2015 | reverse complement strand
GATCAACACACTGTGATAACGGATGGCAGCAGGAGAAGGCTGGGAAGTAAAGCTTGATTAGCATTCATACAATGTGCCTAAAAATACATCACTGAGACAGAGAGTACTACTGTAGGGTGGGGCTTGCATCAAGTTAAGTGAAAGATAATCCAATAGAATAGAGATGGAAGAGTGGTCTGAAAAGCAGNAGTTAAGTGAAAGATAATCCAATAGAATAGAGATGGAAGAGTGGTCTGAAAAGCAGAACCCATACTGCAGCACAAAACCAAGAGGATGTACAGTGTCTTCAGAAACTATTCAAACCCCTTGACTCTTTCCCCATTTTGTTGTGTTACAGTCTTAACAGGGTTTACATTGACATGTTGTGTTACAGTCTTAACAGGGTTTACATTGACACGTTGTGTTACAGTCTTAACAGGGTTTACATTGACATGTTGTGTCACAGGCCTACACACAATACCCCACAATGTCAAAGTAGAACATTTTTACATTTTAATTGTTTTAATAAAAAATGAAAAAATGAAATGTCAACCCCTTTGTTATGGCAATCCTAAATTAATTCAGGAGTAAAAATGTGCTTAACAAGTCACATAATAAGTTGCATAGATTCAGTCTGTGTGAAATAGCGTTAAACATGATTTTTGAATGACTATCTCATCTCTGTACCCCACACATACAATTATCTGTAAGGTCCCTCAGTCGAGCAGTGAATTTCAAACACAGATTTAACCACAAAAGACCACGGGGGTTTTCTAATGCCTCACAAAGAAGGGCGCCTGTTGGTAAGCAGACATTGAATATCTCTTTGAGCATGTTGAAGTTATTAATTACACTTTGGACGGTGTATCAATACACCCCAGTCACGACAAAGATACAGGCGTCCTTCCTAACTCAGTTGCCGGAGAGGAAGGAAACCTCTCAGGGATTTCACCATGACTTTAAAACAGTTACAGAGTTTAATGACTGATAGGAGAAAACTGAGGATAGATCAACAACATTGTAGGAACAACATTGTAGTTACTCCACAATGCTAACCTAAATGACAGAGTGAAAAGAAGGAAGCCTATAAAGAATAAAAATATTCCAAAACGTGCATCCTGTTTGCAACAAACAAGTTATAAGCATGGTTGGTTCCTGTATGTGACTAACTGATACCACACCAGGCTTCTTACCTTGAAGCTGAGATATYGTGTCACTCGTTGTAGTTCCCAGATCAATGTTCTGCCAAATTGCTTATGAGTTGATTGTGTTGTTTCCTCTGTGCAGTCAACCAGTCACTAGCATGAACCCAACCAAGACGGGTCATTACAAAAGCAGCAGAATGCTAAACATACGATCACATACACACAGTAACATTTCTATCACAATTTCTAAAAACATGTTTTCACTTTGTCATTATGGGGTATTGTGTGTCGATGGTTAAGACCGTTTGTGTTTTATTCATTTTGAAGTCAGGCTGTAACACAACAAAATATGGAATAAGTCAAGGGGTATGAATACTTTGGGAAGGTGTTGTAGGCCTACTGTATACAAGGAACAAGCAGACAGACAGACCTACCTGGCCAAAAGTATGTAGACAAGCCTTAAAATTAGTGGCTTCGGCTATTTCAGCCACACTGGTTGCTGACAGGTGTATAAAATCGAGCACACCGCCATGCAATCTCCATAGACAAACATTGGCAGTAGAATGGCCTTAGTGAAGAGCTCAGGGTCTTTCAACGTGACCTGCTAGAGCTGCCCCAGTCAACTCTAAGTGCTGTTATTGTGAAGTGGAAACGTCCAGCAGCAACAATGGCTCAGCTGCAAAGTGGTAGACAACACAAGCTCACAGAATGGGACTGCTGAGTGCTGAAGCACGTAGCGTGTAAAAAACGTCTGTCCTCGGTTGCAACACTCACTACCGAGTTCCAAACTGCCTCTGGAAGCAACGTCAGCACAATAACTGTGTTTCCATGGCCGAGCAGCCGCACACAAGCCTAAGATCACCATGCGCAATACCAAGCGTCGGCTGGAGTGGTGTAAAGCTTGCCGCCATTGGACTCTGGAGCGGTGGAAACGCATTCTCTGGAGTGATGAATTACGCTTCGCCATCTGGCAGTCAGTCGGACGAATCTGGGTTTGGCGGATGCCAGGAGAACGCTACCTGCCCCAATGCATAGTGCCAACTGTAAAGTTTGGTAGAGGATGAATAATTTTTTATTGTGCGGGCTAGGCCCCTTAGTTCCAGTGTAGGGAAATCTTAAACCTACAGCAAACAATGACATTCTAGACAATTCTGTGCTCCCAACTTTGTTGCAACAGTTTGGGGACTGCCCTTTCCTGTTCCAGCATGATAATGTCCCCGTAAACACCTCCCTCTGCAACTGGATCCTGAACTTCCTGGCGGGCCGGTCCCAGGTGGTAAGGGTAGGCAACAACACATCCGCCCCGCTGATCCTCAACACAGGAGCCCCTCAGGGGTACGTGCTCAGTCCCCTCCTGTACTTCCTGTTCTCTCATGACTGCACGGCCAGGCACGACTCCAACACCATCATTAAGTTTGCTGATGACACAACAGTGGTAGGCCTGACCACCGACAACGACGAGACAGCCTATACGTAGGAGGTCAGAGACCTGGCAGTGTGATGCAAGGACAGCAACCTCTCCCTCAACGTGGTCAAGACAAAGGAGATGATTGTGGACTACAGGAAAAGGAGGACTGAGCACGCCCCCATTCTCATCGACGGGGCTGTAGTGGAGCAGGTTGAGAGCTTCAAGTTCCTTGGTGTCCACATCACCAACAAACTAACATGGTCAAAGGACACCAAGACAGTCCTGAAGAGGGCACGACAAAACCTATTCCCCCTCAGGAAACTGAAAAGATTTGGCATGGGTCCTCAGATCCTCAAAAGGTTCTACAGCTGCACCATCGAGAGCATCCTGACTGGTTGCATCACTGCCTGGTATGTCAACTGCTCGGC
>NW_019942975.1:196139-209711 GCF_002910315.2 Salvelinus sp. IW2-2015 | reverse complement strand
CTCCAACCTCAAGGCACTACAGAGGGTAGTGCGTACGGCCCAGTACATCACCGGGGCCAAACTTCCTGCCATCCAGGACCTCTATAACAGGCGGTGTCAGAAGGCCCTAAAAATTGTGAAAGACTCCAGCCACCCTAGTCATAGACTCTCTGCTACTGCACGGCAAGCAGTACCGGAGCACCAAGTCTAGGTCCATGAGGCTTCTAAACAGCTTCTACCCCCAAGACATAAGACTCCTGAACATCTAATCAAATGGCTACCCAGACAAATAATAATAGTAGAATGCTAATTAATTACTTAAAAATCATACAATGTGAATTTCTGGATTTTTGTTTTAGATTCCGTCTCTCACAGTTGAAGTGTACCTATGATAAAAATGACAGACCTCTACATGCTTTGTAAGTAGGAAAACCTGCTAAATCGTCAGTGTATCAAATACTTGTTCTCCCCACTGTAAATTAACTTTTCTCTTTGAAGTTTGAATGATTTTTCACATATATCAGTATTTCATTATCGAATAAGATTAACACCTTCTCTTTATTGACTGTACTAAAGTATATGTAACAAGAATGAATCAGAAATGCAGCAATTTCCTTCAATAGCCTTTAGTTTTTCTATATTTATTTTATTTTTTATTTAACCAGGAAGGGCTCATAGAGATTTAAAATCTATTTTTCAAGAGCGTCCTGGCCAAGAGGGCAGCACCAAGTCATTACAAAAATGACAGAAACAACATGAAAAACTACAAGTAATCTAGTAAAGACCATAGAATTCACAAGAGTATAACAAAATCAAAAACAGCAAATTAAAAACATTGACAGGTCAGGGAATCAGCCTCAAAATCCTTCATCAGTGATTTTAAAACACCAATCGGGACAAGTTCTTCTAGTTTAAAATTATTTTATAAGGTGTTCCAAGACGATGGCGCAGTGTACATAAAATACCTTTTATCAAATTCAGTTCGGACATTTGGAACAGTTAGCAGGATAAAGTCCAGCGAACGAAGAGAGTACCCACCACATTTCTGAACAATAAAAAAAAGATATTTGCATAAAGTAATTTACTTGTGAAAAATTGAAAGTTGAAACAAAAAACAAATTCCTGAAATTCCAGGGCTGCATTAATTATTTATAAAAATAACAACAACATGAAGTATACTGATCAGAATACACTTAGCCCTAAACACCTGAGAGGGTAAAAGGCCCTAAAGAACTACTACAATACCTACCTAACTAACTAGCTAACTAACTAACTAGCTAACTAACTAACTAGCTAGCTAACTATAAACACAACCTTTTTTCATACTGAGCTGAACTAAGTCGAGTCAAGGCTGTATTGGGTTGGCCTGGTGACGCATCCACCAAAAGGGGTATGGTTAAGTGGCTGGCTGGCTGGCGGCTGGCTGGCTGGCTGGCTGGCTTGACTGGTTACATGATAGAGCAGCAGCAGGTGGCAGGGTAGTCAGAACTTTGACCTGGTGTTCGTTCCCATAGATATAGTAAACATGGATGCCTCCCTTCCACTTGTAGGTCACCTTGGTGATGGGAATCAACTCGATGGTTTGTTGCTGAAACAACAACAGAAGAGTGAGACCATTTATCTTATTAGTTGATTGACAGGTGATCATCAATAAGCAGTATGGGCTCAAAGGGGCGGTTTCCTGGTTTCCTGTACACAGATGAAGCCTAATCCGGGACTAAAATGCATTTTAAATGAAGACTCTCCAACGAGTTTACTTTTAAGTCCAGTACTAGGCTTAATCAGTGTACGGAAACACCCCCAAAAGGGTTTAAAGTTGAGAAACATGGCTAACAGATGTTGTCATATCCTGTGTACAAATATTATAACTTCTGCTTTGAAAGTTGCCTGTACTGTACCTGTTACTGTAACACAGTTGTTCTCAAACCTCTCCTCGGTTGTAGTCCTGAACTAACTCACTTGATTCAACTAGTCAAGGGCTTGATAATTCGTTTACACTTGAATTAGGTGCGCTACTTTTGGAAAGTTCAAATACATGGAACGGCTGTGGTCCCAGAGGTTTGAGAACCGCTGGTATAACAAATATTGTACTGTTGAAGGATGCGAGAGTTCTGGGAGTATTTAGCCTGGTGTTCTCTAACCAAACGGTCTGAAGCCTGGGATTAAAGACGGATCTGGGAAGCCATACACTGGATACAGCTGATGAACAGAGGAATGTGATGATGTCACACACAACATTTCCGTAATATGTCAGAGAATATTTTTTTTAAATTTAACCAATAGAAAAAAAATACTAAAATGTCACATGTGTTGCTTAGTTTTACTAAGGGGACCTAACAAGGGCAAACTTTTTTACTGTAGTAAAACATTTTGGAACGAAAACCGTTTACATCTCTTCTCTCAATGTTCTGCCAAATTGCTTATGAGTTGATTGTGTTGTTTCCTCTGTGCAGTCAACCAGTCACTAGCATGAACCCAACCAAGACGGGTCATTACAAAAGCAGCAGAATGCTAAACATACGATCACATACACACAGTAACATTTCTATCACAATTTCTAAAAACATGTTTTCACTTTGTCATTATGGGGTATTGTGTGTCGATGGTTAAGACCGTTTGTGTTTTACTCATTTTGAATTCAGGCTGTAACACAACAAAATATGGAATAAGTCAAGGGGTATGAATACTTTGTGAAGGTGTTGTAGGCTTACTGTATACAAGGAAAAAGCAGACACACACAGAACTACCTGGCCAAAAGTATGTAGACAAGCCTTAAAATTAGTGGCTTCGGCTATTTCAGCCGCACTGGTTGCTGACAGGTGTATAAAATCGAGCACACCGCCATGCAATCTCCATAGACAAACATTGGCAGTAGAATGGCCTTACTGAAGAGCTCAGGGTCTTTCAACGTGACCTGCTACAGCTGCCCAAGTCAACTGTAAGTGCTGTTATTGTGAAGTGGAAACGTCTAGCAGCAACAATGGCTCAGCTGCAAAGTGGTAGACAACACAAGCTCACAGAATGGGACTGCTGAGTGCTGAAGCACGTAGCGTGTAAAACGTCTGTCCTCGGTTGCAACACTCACTACCGAGTTCCAAACTGCCTCTGGAAGCAACGTCAGCACAAGAACTGTGTTTCCATGGCCGAGCATCCGCACACAAGCCTAAGATCACCATGCGCAATGCCAAGCGTCGGCTGGAGTGGTGTAAAGCTTGCTGCCATTGGACTCTGGAGCAGTGGAAACGCATTCTCTGGAGTGATGAATTACGCTTCGCCATCTGGCAGTCAGACGGACGAATCTGGGTTTGGCGGATGCCAGGAGAACGCTACCTGCCCCAATGCATAGTGCCAACTGTAAAGTTTGGTAGAGGAGGAATAATGTTTTATTGTTCGGGCTAGGCCCCTTAGTTCCAGTGTAGGGAAATCTTAAACCTACAGCAAACAATGACATTCTAGACGATTCTGTGCTCCCAACTTTGTTGCAACAGTTTGGGGAAGGCCTTTCCTGTTCCAGCATGATAATGTCCCCGTAAACACCTCCCTCTGCAACTGGATCCTGAACTTCCTAGCGGGCCACCCTCAGGTGGTAAGGGTAGGTGACAACAGATCCGCCCCGCTGATCCTCAACACAGGAGCCCCTCAGGGGTACGTGCTCAGTCCCCTCCTGTACTTCCTGTTCTCATGACTGCACGGCCAGGCACGACTCCAACACCATCATTAAGTTTGCTGATGACACAACAGTGGTAGGCCTGAACACCGACAACGACGAGACAGCCTATACGTAGGAGGTCAGAGACCTGGCCGTGTGATGCAAGGACAGCAACCTCTCCCTCAACGTGATCAAGACAAAGGAGATGATTGTGGACTACAGGAAAAGGAGGACCGAGCACGCCCCCATTCTCATCGATGGGGCTGTAGTGGAGCAGGTTGAGAGCTTCAAGTTCCTTGGTGTCCACATCACCAACAAACTAACATGGTCAAAGGACACCAAGGAAGTCCTGAAGAGGGCACGACAAAACCTATTCCCCTCAGGAAACTGAAAAGATTTGGCATGGGTCCTCAGATCCTCAAAAAGGTTCTACAGCTGCACCATCGAGAGCATCCTGACTGGTTGCATCACTGCCTGGTATGTCAACTGCTCGGCCTCCACCTCAAGGCACTACAGAGGGTAGTGCGTACGGCCCAGTACATCACCGGGGCCAAACTTCCTGCCATCCAGGACCTCTATAACAGGCGGTGTCAGAAGCCCTAAAAATTGTGAAAGACTCCAGCCACCCTAGTCATAGACTCTCTGCTACTGCACGGCAAGCAGTACCGGAGCACCAAGTCTAGGTCCATGAGGCTTCTAAACAGCTTCTACCCCAAGACATAAGACTCCTGAACATCTAATCAAATGGCTACCCAGACAAATAATAATAGATAGAATGCTAAATTAATTACTTTAAAAATCATACAATGTGAATTTCTGGATTTTTGTTTTAGATTCCGTCTCTCACAGTTGAAGTGTACCTATGATAAAAATGACAGACCTCTACATGCTTTGTAAGTAGGAAAACCTGCTAAATCGTCAGTGTATCAAATACTTGTTCTCCCCACTGTAAATTAACTTTTCTCTTTGAAGTTTGAATGATTTTTCACATATATCAGTATTTCATTATCGAATAAGATTAACACCTTCTCTTTATTGACTGTACTAAAGTATATGTAACAAGAATGAATCAGAAATGCAGCAATTTCCTTCAATAGCCTTTAGTTTTTCTATATTTATTTTATTTTTTATTTAACCAGGAAGGGCTCATAGAGATTTAAAATCTATTTTTCAAGAGCGTCCTGGCCAAGAGAGGCAGCACCAAGTCATTACAAAAATGACAGAAACAACATGAAAAACTACAAGTAATCTAGTAAAGACCATAGAATTCACAAGAGTATAACAAAATCAAAAACAGCAAATTAAAAACATTGACAGGTCAGGGAATCAGCCTCAAAATCCTTCATCAGTGATTTAAAAACACCAATCGGGACAAGTTCTTCTAGTTTAAAATTATTTTATAAGGTGTTCCAAGACGATGGCGCAGTGTACATAAAATACCTTTTATCAAATTCAGTTCGGACATTTGGAACAGTTAGCAGGATAAAGTCCAGCGAACGAAGAGAGTACCCACCACATTTCTGAACAATAAAAAAAAGATATTTGCATAAAGTAATTTACTTGTGAAAAATTGAAAGTTGAAACAAAAAACAAATTCCTGAAATTCCAGGGCTGCATTAATTATTATAAAAATAAACAACATGTAGTATACTGATCAGAATACACTTAGCCCTAAACACCTGAGAGGGTAAAAGGCCCTAAAGAACTACCTACAATACCTAACTAACTAACTAACTAGCTAACTAACTAGCTAACTAACTAACTAACTAACTAACTAACTAGCTAACTAACTAACTAACTAACTAGCTAACTAACTAACTAACTAACTAGCTAACTAACTAACTAACTAACTAGCTAGCTAGCTAGCTAACTAACTAACTAACTAACTAACTAACTAACTAACTAGCTAACTAACTAACTAACTAATTAGCTAACTAACTAGCTAACTAACTAACTAACTAATTAGCTAACTAACTAGCTAACTGATAAACAAAAACTTTTTTCATACTGAGCTGAACTAAGTCGAGTCAAGGCAAGCTGTATTGGGCTGGCCTGGTGACGCATCCACCAAAAGGGGTATGGTTAAGTGGCTGGCTGGCTGGCTGGCTTGACTGGTTACATGATAGAGCAGCAGCAGGTGGCAGGGTAGTCAGGAACTTTGACCTGGTGTTCGTTCCCATAGATATAGTAAACATGGATGCCTCCCTTCCACTTGTAGGTCACCTTGGTGATGGGAATCAACTCGATGGTTTGTTGCTGAAACAACAACAGAAGAGTGAGACCATTTATCTTATTAGTTGATTGACAGGTGATCATCAATAAGCAGTATGGGGCTCAAAGGGGCGGTTTCCTGGTTTCCTGTACACAGATGAAGCCTAATCCGGGACTAAAATGCATTTTAAATGAAGACTCTCCAACGAGTTTACTTTTAAGTCCAGTACTAGGCTTAATCAGTGTACGGAAAACCACCCCCAAAAGGGTTTAAAGTTGAGAAACATGGCTAACAGATGTTGTCATATCCTGTGTACAAATATTATAACTTCTGCTTGTAAAGTTGCCTGTACTGTACCTGTTACTGTAACACAGTTGTTCTCAAACCTCTCCTCGGTTGTAGTCCTGAACTAACTCACTTGATTCAACTAGTCAAGGGCTTGATAATTCGTTTACAACTTGAATTAGGTGCGCTACTTTTGGAATAGTTCAAATACATGGAACGGCTGYGGGTCCCAGAGGTTTGAGAACCGCTGGTATAACAAATATTGTACCTGTTGAAGGATGCGAGAGTTCTGGGAGTATTTAGCCTGGTGTTCTCTAACCAAACGGTCTGAAGCCTGGGATAAAGACGGATCTGGGAAGCCATACACTGGATACAGCTGATGAACAGAGGAATGTGATGATGTCACACACAACATTTCCGTAATATGTCAGAGAATATTTTTTTTAAATTTAACCAATAGAAAAAAAATACTAAAATGTCACATGTGTTGCTTAGTTTACTAAGGGGAACCTAACAAGGGCAAACGTTTTGCACTGTAGTAAAACATTTTGGAACGAAAACCGTTTACTCTAAACGCTCTGCCACATGACTTAAAAGCTGTTGAGTTCTGTTTTGTTCTTAAACAGAAGTTGTAGTTAAGCAGGGGAGCAGAGAGACATTTCAACGTTTTTAAATGGTTTCCAGGAGGGACTGACCTTGTAAAGCAGGGTCAAAACATGTCCAATAAGAAATGTTTGTTTTTATTGCAAAAAAATGTTTGGTTGCAAAGCATTTTTGCTACGGTGATCACTAATGAATGCACCCAGTCTGTTTTGTTCCTTCCTTACCATGTACTGGGCGTTTTTGAAGAGTGTCTTTCCCGTCACATCGCTCAGATTGTTAACCTCCAGCCCACTGTTCTGCTCCACAACATAGTCTTCAACATTATTCTTCCTGAAATAACAACAAAATCCTCAACATTATCCTTCCTGAAATAATATCAGTCTTCAACATTATCCTTCCTGAATTAATAACATAGACCTCAACATTATCCTTCCTGAAATAATAACATAGTCCTCAACATTATCCTTCCTGAAATAATAACATAGTCCTCAACATTATCCTTTCCTGAAATAATAAACTAGTCCTCAACATTATCCTTCCTGAAATAATAACATAGTCCTCAACATTATCCTTCCTGAAATAATATAGTCCTCACATTATCCTTCCTGAATAAATAACATAGTCCTCAACATTATCCTTCCTGAAAAATAACATAGTCCTCAACATTATCCTTCCTGAAATAATAACATAGTCCTCAACATTATCCTTCCTGAAATTAATAACATAGACTCAACATTATCTTCCTGAATAATAACATAGCTCAACATTATCCTTCCTGAAATAATAACATAGTCCTCAACATTATCCTTCCTGAAATAATAACATAGTCCTCAACATTTCCTTCCTGAAATAATAACATAGTCCTCAACATTATCCTTCCTGAAATAAATAATAGTCCTCAACATTATCCTTCCTGAAATAATATCAGTCCTCGACATTATCCTTCCTGAAATAATAACATAGTCCTCAACATTATCCTTCCTGAAATAATAACATAGTCCTCAACATTATCCTTCCTGAAATAATAACATAGTCCTCAACATTATCCTTCCTGAATTAATAACATAGACCTCAACATTATCCTTCCTGAATTATAACATAGACCTCAACATTATCCTTCTGAAATAATAATAAGTCCTCAACATTATCCTTCCTGAAATAATACATAGTCCTCAACATTATCCTTCCTGAACATAGAACAAATATATCACATCTTCCTGTGCTAATAAATAACAGTCCTCATTATCCTCTTGTAATATCATTCTACATTATCCTTCCTGAAATAAACATAGTCTCAACATTATCCTTCCTGAAATAATAACATAGTCCTCAACATTATCCTTCCTGAAATAATATCAGTCCTCGACATTATCCTTCCTGAAATAATAAGTCCTCAACCTTATCCTTCCTGAAATAATAAGTCCTCAACATTATCCTTCCTGAAATAATATCAGTCCTCAACCTTATCCTTCCTCAAATAATATCAGTCCTCAACCTTATCCTTCCTGAAATAATAAAATGGTTGTACACCATTTGTATACCAAATTTTATGACCCTTTCTGGTTTCCGAACCATCCTCTCTTAATAAGAAGATATGATTTACAGAAACATGTGCACCTCATAACAACTCACCATTCAACTTAAATAAACTAAAAACGATAAATTGTGAACACATTAGGAAAAGTGCATATTGCGTTGCAGTTACAATTACAATCAACTTTGCATATTCAATCATTTTTGTTCTGTGTCTCTAAATGTAATCTCTTTGTATATAACTATACAAAAAAATATCTTAATAAGTTTAAATGTTTACTATAAATCTCTTAATAAGTAAACAAATGTTACCTTTTTTAAAAATATTTTACTAAAAATCTCTTCATAAGTTTTCAATTTTATAAAAAATATCTTACTAACTTCACAATTTGATGAACATGTCAAAGTTGACAATTTTATAAAAACATTTCTTAAAAAATGTACACTTTTATTATAAATCTCTTAATGAGTTTATCATTTTATTTTAAAAATCCCAAGGACTCACCACTCGACTTTAAGGTTGATGTAGGTCAACAGTTGCCGCTTGCCCTTGCAGGTCTCACATTCTTTAGTCCCGTTACCATGACATTTAGAGCAGCTAGAGACACAAACAACATCAAGTCAATAAGATAAGTCTGTATAGATGTCTGTGCTGTACACCTTAAAAAGAGGCAGATTGATTTGAAGAGTGTATTTTGTCATTGTATTATTATTTCAAAATGAATGAATGACTTACTTCTCCTTTCCTCTTTCATTGCATTGGCTGCAGGGACTATCTCCTCCCCGTCTGCCAGATCCGTTGCAGACCCAACAAGCTTTCTAAATGAAGAATCAATGGATAATTGTAAAGAGGTGTGTGTGTGTGTGTGTGTGTGTGTGTGTGTGTGTTGTGTGTGTGTGTGTGTGTGTGTGTGTGTGTGTGTGTGTGTGTGTGTGTGTGTGTGTGTGTGTGTGTGTGTGTGTGTGTGTGTGTGTGTCTTACCGTTCCAGACCCATTGCACTCATGGCAGGGCATCTTTCCAGAGGCACTACAAGTGTGGCAGGGCTGCACAAACAGAGACAGCGTCATCAAACCAAACCTCACTCATAATCTTACCTTCTCTTCTAGCTTACTTGTTGATCTATTCTTAGACCTAAGTCCGAAAATAAAGTATGACAATCTGTCCTTTCCTGGCCAATTTAGTCAAACCTGGAATACAGCCACAATAGAAAATAACCATTTGTGATTCAAACAGCAGACAGACAAAAACCTTGTTAGATGATGTGTAAGGGACTTTTATGTTTCTCCTCGTGGTTTTGGAACAGGGAGGGACCTGTCACTGGGATTTCCCACGGCCGGGGGCAGTCTGCGTGTAGAAGTCTGCTGGTTCACCTGTCAGGTACAGGAAACACAAGTTATGGTTAGATCCATAAGGACTGCTGAGATCCTGAATGGATCCATAAGGACTGGCTGAGATCCTGAAATGGGAAAGAATATAAGGACAGATGGTAATGACTATAAGCAGACCCTGGGTTCAAATAATATCGGTTTTCTTTCAAATAGTTTTCCCTGCACTTGACTGAGCTTGCCTGGCACAACGGTATCAATGGCATAGTCCCAGAAGTACAAACCCCGCTCATCTGACACTCCCAGGCAACTCAATCAAACGCTCAAAGTATCTGAAAGAACCAAGTTCTGTAGGGAGCATGATGGTAGTGTAGTTTACCAAGTTCTGGGATGAACCAAACTGGTAGGGAGCATGATGGGTAGTGTAGTTTACCTTCATAAGGCTTGGTGGCCCACTCTGTAGATCTAGACTCTGTGAATGTCTCCAAACGGTACTGGTGGACAGTAAAAACACAATAAGCACATAAGGTTGTGGGGCATCAGTTTATTTTCCTATTATTGTGGGGGGGGGGGGGGGTTAGCGATGAGAGCAAAACAGTAGCTCCACCTGACATATTGTCCTCTTAAGCATGAAAAAGAAAACACATTGTTTTAATGTACTTAATTCTGACAAACATATTAAGTTCATTATAATAATACATGTACTGAAAAGAAAAAGACGGACGGTCCGTTACCCGATAGGTGTTGAACGGCCTGCATGTTAGTGATCACTCCATCCTTGGCGGGGCATTGTTATAGCAGCAGTACCAGACGCGTACATTATAAAACGCCCCGCGCCACATCTTCAGTGATGGAGGGGATGCTAGACAATATGAGAGAAGGTGAGCCTCATCAAGATGACACCCCAGAACAGGGTTGGCTGGTAATGCATTGTTGACACCCTTTGTTTAGCCTGACTGCCTATCTGGTAATGCATTGTTGACACCCTTTGTTTAGCCTGACTGCCTATGTGGTAATGCATTGTTGACACCCTTTGTTTAGCTGACTGCCTATGTGTAATGCATTGTTGACACCCTTTGTTTAGCCTGACTGCCTATGTTGGTAATGCATTGTTGAACACCCTGTTTTAGCCTGACTGCCTATCTGGTAATTGCATTGTTTGACACCGCTTTCTCTTGAGCCTGACTGCCATTCTGTGGTAATGCATTGTTGAACCTTTTGTTTAGCCTGACTGCCTATGTGGTAATGCATTGTTGACACCCTTTGTTTAGCCTGACTGCCATTTCTGTAATGCATTGTTGACACCCTTTCTCTAGCCTGACTGCCCATTCTGATAATGCATTGTTGAACCCCTTTCTCTGCCTGACTGCCTATGTGTAATTGCATTGTTGACACCCTTTCTCTAGCCTGACTGCCATTCTGATAATGCATTGTTGACACCCTTTCTCTAGCCTGACTGCCATTCTGATAATGCATTGTTGACACCCTTTCTCTAGCCTGACTGCCTATGTGGTAATGCATTGTTTGACACCCTTTCTCTAGCCTGACTGCCATTCTGGTAATGCATTGTTGACACCCTTTCTCTAGCCTGACTGCTCATGTGGTAATGCATTGTTGACAACCTTCTCTAGCCTGACTGCCATTCTGATAATGCATTGTTGACACGCCTTTTCTCTAGCCTGACTGCCATAATAGTGGTAATATGGCATTTGTTCACACCCTTTCTCTAGCCTGACTGCCTATGTGGTAATGCGATTGTTGACACCCTTTCTCTAGCCTGACTGCCTATCTGGTAATGCATTGTTGACACCCTTTCTCTAGCCTGACTGCCTTATCTGGTAATGCATTGGTTGACACCCTTTCTCTAGCCTGACTGGCCATTCTGATAATGCATTGTTGACACCCTTTCTCTAGCCTGACTGCCTATGTGGTAATGCATTGTTACACCCTTTCTCTAACCTGGACTGGCCATTCGGTAATGCATTGTTGACACCCTTTCTCTAGCCTGACTGCCTATGTGTAATGCATTGTTGACACCCTTTCTCTAGCCTGACTGCCTATGTGGTAATGCATTGTTGACACCCTTTTCTCTAGCCTGACTGCCATTCTGGTAATGCATTGTTGACACCTCTTAGTCAATGCAAGACGACACCTCTTGTTGTAGTACCCCAGAGTTACTGTGTCAAGAATTCTATCTGAATTTTCTATTGAAAATCAATCCACCGCGACTTCGTGTCTGGAAAAGCCCTAATGGTGCCCTGTCCTCTACAGATTTAATCAATGAACAAAGACATGGTCGTCCAGACTAGTAGGCCATTGATGACAGAGCAAAACGCTCAACATTGTCTAAGAGAATAATCTTGGGTCAATTTAGCATTTTCCCCACTAATATTCAGGTTAGGATTAGAGGAGGGGAAGCTGATTCTAGATCTGTACCTACGGGAAACTTCACTCCCGGGCCTGAGAGAATTTGATCCAAATTGATGTTAGCCTTGTTAAAGCAGAATGATCTCACAAACGAAGAGAGTCATAGCATTCCGTCTGGTTGCACAAGGCTAGTGCTATACAGCATGCTCGGGGTGAAGTTTCCCCGTAGGTACAGGATTCAGGATCAGCTTTCCCCCCTTTCTAACCTTAACCACTAGTTGGGAAATCACAAAGCATCTAGGGGGCAACGTCACCCTACACCGTGTTTGCAAGAAATCCAAAAGGTTAGATTCACAACAGGGATCTATTATAGCTTGTGTGTGTGTGTGTGTGTGTGTGTGTGTGGTGTGTGTGTGTGTGTGTGTGTGTGTGTGTGTGTGTGTGTGTGTGTGTGTGTGTGTGTGTGTGTGTGTGTGTTGTGTGTGTGTTGTGTGTGTGTGTGTGTGTGTGTGTGTGTGTGGAACATCATTCTAAACCTAGTGTCCATGTCATAATGTAATGTTAGTGATGGGTCCATACTTCCAGTCTTGTTGTACGGGTGCAGGCTCTGGATCCCGATTCGGGTGCAAGGGCATCGGTGGGGGGAGATATCCACCTATAGAGACACAAAGGCATTAGGTAGTTCAAACATACTTTCATCAATGATTAAATATGAAAACGGAGCATACTGATACTCTATGATGAATCCTATTGTTTTTCACCTGGTATGAATGATCTCAGGGATCCCACTTGATGACTTCATAAGGGTTTTTTACATTTTGCTCATCTCTAAACAGTCAATAGTCATAACATTATAATACGAGACTGACTTCACTCAAATTCATAATAACACCCCAAATGTTTTCAAGAATCTTAGACATTATAAAATGGCCACGATGATGATGTTGAGTATCTTTAGAGGGTTCTGATAATAACACCTACCTCCTCCGCCAGCTAAAGTGTCCTCGTACCCTGGTACGTTGCCAAACATGCTAGCTGGGGGAACCATGGGGCCTGGGGCGGGCACCGGGGGGGCATAGAGCGCTGAAAGATAGAAAAAACAGCCTTATTGTTGTAGTGGACAGTGACATTAGTACTCTCAAAAAAATATACTTTAAAAGAAAATGTTTATATATACTTACTTCATTTTTTAAATTTGTAGTTAGCTCACATAATAAATTTTAAAGTATACATTAAGGTGTCTGTAATAGAATAAATGGTAAATAGCTTCCCAAAACATGTTTTTACAATGGAGGGAGGAGTACCAAGATGGCTGTTTTACAATGGAGGAGGAGTACCAGACCTGACCCATTGAAAACCTCTGGAAATGTGATCAAGAGAAGATGGACGGTCACAAAGCCACTCAAACAAAGCCGAGCTGCCTGAATTTCTGCGCCAGGAGTGGCATAAAGTCACCCAACATCAACGGTGAAAGACTGGTGGAGGCATGGCCAAGACGCATGGAAAGCTGTGATTGAAAATCAGGTTATTCACCAAATATTGATTTCTGAACTCTTCCTAGTTAAAACATTAGTATTTTGTTGTTTAAAATGA
The DNA here is from genome assembly GCF_002910315.2 of Salvelinus sp. IW2-2015. Lineage (NCBI taxonomy): Eukaryota > Metazoa > Chordata > Actinopteri > Salmoniformes > Salmonidae > Salvelinus > Salvelinus sp. IW2-2015. The sequence goes on along the minus strand of NW_019942975.1, from coordinate 196,163 downwards.
ATATTAACTTATTTCTTTGCTTAT
>NW_019942975.1:172329-190314 GCF_002910315.2 Salvelinus sp. IW2-2015 | reverse complement strand
CACCTCCCGTGTTCCACGGAAATTTGCATATGAAAACCATAACTGGCAAGTAGATCGGGTAGCATTCCGCATGAGGCATTCCACATGAGAAAGGTTGCCAACTCCTCGTGTAGCCTATTTCCGACAACTCAGGAGTGTAACGGCAGAATCTGCGAAAGCCAGCAGGAGTGGGAAGAGAATATAATTGACCAGGTTAAGTTTTTTTTCTTTCTGGTTATCTAGATCTCTGGTGCCCTCTGAGGCATTGTCTTATTTCATCAACCGTAAGCTGAATGCGTATAGTTTCATTTTATTTAAAACACATAGAGCGTGTCTATATGGAGAAATATACTTAAGAAATTTGACCAATCACTTGTCGAAAGAACAGACGACTTTCGGTCAACCCATATTTTTTTTTTGTAGGGACAGTCCTACTTTCCACTATATTTACAGTTATGAAGTACAGACAACTTTCTGATAATGCATTGGATTGGTGGGACTGTGACAGTTGATGTGCTTTGTTACAGGTATGTGTGTTTTTACATTTGTGCTCCTTAACTAAAACTAAAGCTTCTTTCAATCAAGTACTGGTGACTCACTCCTGATACATGCATGGACTGTTGTGAATGAAGGAATGTTTACCAAAACACAGGAACAATATACTTAAATACATGTAATTTTGCCCTTGAAACATTTAATGGAAATACTGTGGAATTCCATTCATTCCTGTGCAGGACTGCTCCTACTGGGGAGTACCAATATGGCCGACCRGTGGCTWCAAAGCCTGGCCAAAACATTACATCAGAAATCCAGGGTTTGTATACATCATTGGTTACAAAGGAACACTATTACTTGTAGTTGAAATTCTCCGGTCCAACAGATTCAGCTAAGGAGTCAAAAACATCCACTCTGCACCTTTACTCTACTCACTCACAGGTAGGTGCCTCTGAGAAAACTACTGCCTTCACAATAAAAGTTGCCAGGGTACAAACAATAACAGTGCCTCAATACATTACGCAAAAAATAAAAGTCATATCAAAAGTAAGGCTACAGTACTAATGGACAGAGACAGAGCAACAGTCCCCTACCAGATTTAATCAAGGGAGACCATTAACTGTGTATTGCTTCAGAATGTTACTATGGGGGTTATATGGCCTRTAGTTATGGTCTTTAGATGAAGTTTATCTTCTCCACTGAACCACATTGGAAAATTGATRGAGCATTGTTGACACAGCAATAGTTCCATATGGTAGTCTAGGCTACTGCTCCATGTCCCATAAACTGACCCTAACATTGATACGATGCTACAAATGTAGGATCCTAATTTGATCACCAAATGAAATACAGAAATATATCATTTACATAAGTATTCATACCCCTAAGCAACTTCAGTGTAGAKTTGGCCTTGTGTTTTAGGTTATTGTCCTGTTGAAAGGTGGTTTCATTTCCCAGTGTCTGGTGGAAAACAGACTGAACCAGGTTTTCCTCTAGGATTTTGCCTGTGCTTAGCTCCATTCCGTTTCTTTTTTATTCTGAAAAACTCCCCAGTCTAACGATTACACGCATACCCATAACATGATACAGCCACCACTATGCTTGAAAATATGGAGAGTGATACTCAGTAATGTGTTGTATTAGATTTGCCCCAAATATTACACTTTGTATTTAGGACAAAAAGTCAATTGCTTTGCCAATTTTTTTATGCATTATTACTTTAGTGCCTTGTTGCAAACAGGATGCATGTTTTGGAATATTTKTATTCTGTACAGTCTTCCTTATTTTCCCTCTGTCAATTAGGTTAGTATTGTGGAGTTACTACCATTTTTGATGGGAGACTCAGAGGAGTGTAAATGCTTATTTTAGGCTGGATCATGTTGTATGTTTAATTCTGTAATGTATTGATTGTTGCTGCCTTCTTGACCAGGTCTCCCTTGAAAAAGAGACTATTGCTCTCAATGGGCTTTTCCTGGTTAAATAAAAAGAATGATGAAATCCCCGAGCAGTTTCCTTCCTCTCCGGCAACTGAGTTAGGAAGGACGCCTGTATCGTTGTAGTGATTAGGTGTATTGATACACCATCCAAAGTGTAATTAATAACTTCACCATGCTCAAAGAGATATTCAATGTCTCCTTTTTTTCACCAACAGGTGCCCTTCTTTGCGAGGCATTYGAAAACCTCCCTGATATTTGTGTTTGAAATTCACTGCTCGACTGAGGAACCTTACAGATAATTCTATGTGTGGGGTACAGAGATGAGGTCATTCAAAAATCATGCTTAACACTTTTATTGCACACAGAGAGACTCATTGGATGACTTGTTAAGCACATTTTTACTCCTGAACTTATCCAAACGAGCTTCAATGCCATACAACACTCCTTCCGTGGCCTCCAACTGCTCTTAAACGCTAGTAAAATCAAATGCATGCTTTTCAACCGTTCACTGCCCGCACCCGCCCGCCCGACTAGCATCACCACCCTGGACGGTTCCGACCTAGAATATGTGGACAACTATAAATACCTAGKTGTCTGGCTAGACTGTAAACTCTCCTTCCAGACTCACATTAAACATCTCCAATCCAAAATCAAATCGGCTTCCTATTTCGCAACAAAGCCTCCTTCACTCACGCTGCCAAACATACCCTCGTAAAACTGACTATCCTACCAATCCTTGACTTCGGCGATGTCATCTACAAAGCTTCACAAACACTTCTACTCCAGCAAACTGGATGCAGTCTATCAGTGCCATCCGTTTTGTCACCAAAGCCCCATATACCACCCACCACTGCGACCTGTATGCTCTAGTCGGCTGGCCCTCGCTACATATTCGTCGCCAGACCACTGGCTCCAGGTCATCTTATAAGTCTATGCTAGTTTAAGCTCCGCCTTATCTCAGTTCATTGGTCACGATAACACCACCCGTAACACACGTTCCAGCAGGTATATCTCACTGATCATCCCCAAAGCCAACACCGTTTTGGCCGCCTTTCCTTCAGTTCTTCTGCGCCAATGACTGGACGAATAGCAAAATAAATAAATAATAATAATTAAAAAATATATTTAAAAAAATATTTAAAAATAGCTGAAGTTGTAAACTTTTATTTCCCTCACCAACTTTAAACATCAACTATCTGAGCAGCTAACCGATCGCTGCAGCTGTACATAGTCCATCTGTAAATAGCCCACCCAATCTACCTACCTCATCCCCATACTGTTTTTATTTTATTTTAACCTTTCTGCTCTTTGCACACCAGTATCTCTACTTTGACAAATTTTTTTTTTTTTCTCCATCATTCTGTCATTTTATCACGCTAGGGTTAATTGGCTAAATGGCTACTACATTATTCCGCGCCTTTGGCCTATTATATTGAACTCCCTAATTGCAAAATAATCTCTATGAAAACGGTTGGAGACGTTTTATCTCCCTCACAACTTTATAAACCATCTGCTATCCGGAGCAGCTAAACCGATCGCTGCAGCTGTACATAGTTCCATCGGTATATAGCCCACCCCAATACCATACCTCACCCCCCAATGCTTTTATTTATTTACTTTTCTGCTCTTGTTGCCACACCAGTTATCTACTACGTTGCACATGATATCTGATGATTTATCACTTCGTGTTATCTGCTAAATTGTAATATTTCGATTTGATTGGCCTACCTCTCATGCCCTTTTTGCACACCATGTTATATAGATTCTCTTCCTCTTTTTTCCTACCGTAGTTGACTCTGGTTTTTGTTTACTCCATGGTTGTGCAACTGTGGTTGTTGTTCGTGTCACACTGCTATTGTCACGACTTCCGCCAAAGTCGGCCCTTCTCCTTGTCGGGGTGTGTTTCGGTGGTCAGTCACCGGCTTTCTAGCACCATCGATCCATTTTTCAGTTTCGTTTTGTTTTGTCTGTATTATACAACACCTGGTTTCAATCCCCCATCATGTCTCCTATTTAAATTTCTGGCTTTCTTTAATGTTTGATTGTCCGTGATGTCTTGTGTGTTTATGTGTGTGTTTACTTTATGTGTTATTATCTTGTGGAACTTTTGCTATATTTTGAGTAAAAACACTGTGGGTCGCTCAACCCTGTGTCCTGCGCTTGATCCGATAATTCTCCGCACACAACCCTGACAGCTATGCTTTATCTTGGCCAGGTCGCAGTTGCAAATGAGAACTTGTTCAACTTAGCCTACCTGGTTAAATAAAGGTGAAAATAAAAAAATTTAAAAAATGCCTCTTTGCACCACACTGTATAATAGACTGTCTTTTTCCTACTGTGTCATTGACTTGTTTATTGTGTTTATTGGCTTGTATTATTCGTTACATCCAGTGTAGTTCTTTGTGTTGTTGTCTGTGTCACAGTGCTGCTTTATCTTTGTGGCTAGGGCATACGCCCCCAGTTTGCAAATGAGGAAACTTCGTTTCTTCACACTATAGCCTAACCCTGGGTTCAGCATAAGATCAGAAATATCACATAATCAGCACAACCTGGCAAGCGCCACATTACACTGCAACAGGGGGACTAGTCGGGAACCCCGGTCACCTTTTTCTACGGGCACATCACCATCCAAGGATCACTTTCGACAAGCTCCTGGGCTAAGCGCGTATACGACGACCGAAAAACAGATAAATTTCGCAAAAAAGCCACACCAAGCCACCCGCGAGGAAGCCGCGCCCGCCGCCGGAGCCACGAGCACGCCGCGCGCACCAGAAAAGCCGGGCACCCACACGCCAAGCGACCACCCGAAAGATTTAAACAAGCCCGGATATCCACTTCAAGACATTGCAAGCTTTGAATTTTTTATTAATTTGTGTAAAAAAAATGTTCGAAAACATAATTCCACATTGCATTATGGGGTATTGTGTGTAGGCCAGTGACAGAAAAGATCTCGAATCAACTTTAAATTCAGGCTGTAACACAACAAAATGTGGAAAAAGTCAAGGCGTGTGAATACTTTCTGAAGGCCCTGCATGGTGCATAGATGCTCTGAGTGACCGTAATAAAAACAGCATGCTGGATCATGATCCGTAGGGCCGCAGCTTACGTGTGCAGCTGTCACGGTCATGGAATTTGATATATATTTTCTCAACTGCCAGTGACATGATACTGTTGTGTGGAAGGGGCCGAGGTGCGTGTGGAGACCTGTTTATACGGTCTATGGAGGAGACGAATACCATAGTCCCCAATGATGAAATCTCTTCCCTTTCTCTAACTTCAGAACTTTGGTCTATAGTGTTAGTCACATGCAATAACTCAGACAGCACAGGCCCGATCTTGACCAAACTTGGGTGAATGATGACGCCGTGCCATAGAAATATGTCATTTGCAAAATTGCACTGGTTGGGCGCGAGCTACAGTCATTAACTGACATTTTTGTGAGTCACACCAGATCGGAAGAGGTGAAGCGAGAGGGATAACCGGGCCCAAATGTCTGTCTACTCCAGTAAGTGGAGTTTTTTTCTTTGGCACATGAGTACAGGGGGTGGATTAGCCAAAGATACTGACTACAGCTCTCGACATTCAGGGCCTTCTGCTGGCCCGACAACTGCCGAGCTCACCAGCCCAGTTAATCAAGCTTTCATATGGACTGTATTTTTTCTCCATATCAGACTACATAGCGATGTAGTTATTAGCAAAGAAAGCCTACACTATGCTGGTTTCTTGTTAAGCCATGAACATTATTTACACGAATCACATGTTGGTTAAATAAAAAATGAATATTGCAATGATTATATTCTGTAGTCTAGGCCTATATCATYGTTTAAAACCCAGATGAATTACAGAAGCTGTTCATGAGCTATGTCGTTTAATTACCAGCTGAATTACAACAGTCAGGTGGGCAAGAGCGTGAAACTTATTATTATTGTGCAGAAAGAAATATGCTGTAATAAGCCCAGTCACTGYRCAACATTCCTAAATGCAATCTTGGGAAAATACAACAGTTGTGATGGCAATAATTGAAAAGTGTGTGATCCCAGTTTTTCAGTGAGGTATGATTTATTTTCAGTGATGGAAAAAGTACCCAATTGTCATACTTGAGTAAAAGTGAAGATACCTTAATAGAAAATGACTCAAGTAAAAGTCACCCAGTAAAATACTACTTGAGTAAAAATCTAAAAGTATTTGGTTCTAAATATACTTAAGTATCAAAATAATAATTTCAAATTCCTTGTATTAAGCAAAGCAGAAGGCAACATTTTCTTGTTTTTAAAATCTATGGATAGCCAGGGGCACACTCCAACATTATTTACAAAAGATACATTTGTGTTTAGTGAGTCCGCCAGATCAGAGGCAGTAGGGATGACCAGGGATGTTCTCTTGATAAGTGTGTGAATTGGACCATTTTCCAGTCCTGCTAAACATTCAAAATATATCGCGTACTTTTGGGTGTCAGGGAAAATGTATGGAGTAAAAAGTACATTCTTTTCTTTAGGAATGTAGTGAAGTAAAAGTTGTTAAAAAATATTAATAGTAAAGTAAAGTACAGATACCCCAAAAATCTACTTAAGTAGTACTTTAAAGTTGTTTTACTTAAGTACTTTACACCACTGTTTACTTCTCAACTCAAATTTTTTCGCAATTGGCAGAATTGTACAATCTTGAGTGTCTGGCATGACAAGAAAAACAAAGTAAATGGCAAATTTACCTCAATGTCAAACCCAGGATTGGTACCCAGGCTAACTGCCTTCCATTTTTCAATACATTTATTTTAAATTGTTAGAGCGGCCACTTGAAAATCTGGTCAATTTAATCGATAATCTGTGGTCTGTCGTGGCAGAATCAGATTTAGCTAAGTAACATAGATAGATAAGATGTTATTTTCATCATATGGTGCCCTTTGGAATATAGAGTTGGCAGTGCATTTTCCCCTTCTGTGATAGGGCTTASTAACTTGGGGCCAGAGAGGGGAGAGGTCAGGCTTGTCTTCATAAGTCAATGTATCTGTAACTATTCTTAAATCATGTGACGGGATGGCGTTATTAATGGGGAACCAGTTAGTTCTCTCATACAATGTCTGTAAAGGATTCTTTGTAAGTTGAAAGGGSTGTATCTTKGCTATAAATGAAACTAAGAATTGTTTTGTAAGCACTCAGAGAATTCATTTATAGACACTGAATTGATCTGAGAGTCAAAAAAGGGCTTTGGTGAAGCTTATATATATATATATATATATATATGCATATTACAAATGTACTTTATAATATAACTCTGACTTGTGTGTGGTTGTCGCTCTCTCTTTATTGAGTAATACAGGAAATTACCACGACAGGTCACACAGATTATATGATGGTTAATTAAGCAATAAGGCCTGAGGAGGTGTGGTATATGTTCAACAGCTAAGGGCTGTTCTTACTCACGATGAAACGCAGAGTACCTGGACACAGCCCTTAGCCGTGGTATATTGGCCATATACTGTATCACAAACCCCCGAGGTGCCTTATTGCTATTAGAAACTGGTTACCAATGTAATTAGAGCAGTAAAAAGACATGTTTTGTAATAGCCGTGGTATAAGGTCTGTTCTAAACTGGGTTTTTTGAGTCCTGAATGCTGATTGTTTGTAAGTTGCTCTGGATAAGAGCGTCTGCTAAATGACTTAAATGTAAATGTAAATGTAATGATTGGCTGACAGTCGTGGCATATCAGACCATATCAGACCATATACCACGGGTATAACAAAACGTTTATTTTACTGCTCTAATTACGTTGGTAACCAGTTGATAATAGCAATAAGGTGTTGTGCCTAAGAACATACCTTAGCTGTGGTATATTGGCCATATACCAGTGGTGTAAAGTACTTAAGTAATACTTAAAAGTATTTTAACTTAAGTAGTTTTGGGGAGTATTTATATTTTTTGACAACTTTTACTTGACTAAATTTCTAAAGAAAATAATGTACTTTTTATTCCATACATTTTCCATGACAACCAAAGATTTTGACAGGAAAATGGTCCATTTATCAAGAGAACATCCCTGGTCATCCCTACTGCTTATGATCTGGCGGACTCATCGAACACAAATGCTTCATTTCTAAATGATGTCTGAGTGTTGGTGTGCCTCTGGCAATCCATCAATCAAACAAGACAAGAAACATGTGCCATCTGGTTTGTTTAAATATGAGGAATTTTAAATGATTTATAATTTTGACATTGTAGTAATTCACTTGTACTTTTCACTTGAGTCATTTTCTAGTAAGGTATCTTTACTTTTACTTAAGTATGAGCTTTACTTTTACTTAAGTATGAGAATTTAGTACTTTTTACATCACTGACAAATACCACACACCCTCGTGCTTATTGCTTAAATATATCACGGCTTTCAGAATTCAGGACTCGAACCATCCAGTTTATAATCAGTAAAAGTTAATTAAATTAAAATAATAAATGATAAGCAGTAATGGACAGCTACTACCATCATATAACTTGTATTAATTGTTTAATTCTGTGTTAAAGCACTCAACTCACATAATACAAGTCTACTTTTACTGGAGAAAAAAAAAAAATCACGAAAACCATTTTACATATATATATTTTTTTTATAATCGATTAAAAAAAGCGGAAACAGCCTCAAATAGCACTAGTCTCTCAGCACTATGGAGTACAACACTTGACGTATTTCTAAAAGCATAGACTGGTTGGTTGGGCACTTCTAAATAAATACATGAATTCAAAGAGGTGTAGAGTCTTCACCGATTTCGCTCTTTCAAGCCTTTGAAATATGACACTTCCTCTAACTCGGGAATTTTGGTCTGCAGTGTGTGCTTTAGTAATAAACAATCCACACGCACCCTACTCACCCAAAGCATTTTTTGGGTTTGTTATAAATAGTACATTTTAGACAGATGCATTTTAAAACACTTACCTTGGCCCTCATGAGGATTGAGCATCGTAAGAAATGAAATTAAACGAACGAGATGATAGAATAGTAGCGGCTCACTCCTCCACTACCGCCAGACTGTCGACTCTCTCTTTACCACCACCAACACCAGAGCTCTTAAAGCTTTTCCTCAACACACTGAAGTGGTGCCAAACGTCGTCACATTCCGTTGTAGAGAAGGCGGGTCTGGTGCCAAACGTCATGTCACATTCCGTTGTAGAGATGGCATTGGCAACGTTCCAAAATTGCTTTTGGACTGAAATTACTGTTGAAATGGATAGTTACTCATGTATAGAAGGGTGTTGAAAAGGAAAGGTTACTGTTGAATAGAATAAACCTACCAAAGAATGTTGAAATTGAAAGCAATATTTTCTTCCAAGAAAAATAAAGCTGTGCTAATCAAAACGGATCAGCAGGACAGGTTGAGACAAGACACAATAATGTCAGACCTGACCTACGGCACATATTTTAAAAGGGCACATGACTGGATATAATTATTATTGTTTTAAATGATCCGGGCACACATTTGGTTCAGTGTTGCCAACTTAGCGACTTTGTCGTAAATAAATCAATTTAAACATTTTAAAAAATAGGACAGCCAATAGCTACTTTCCTTACTGAGGAGTTGGCAACACTGATTTGGTTGACTCATAAGACCTTCGCCTCCCGAGTCCGTACGGGAGTTGCAGCGATGGGACAAGACTAACTACCAATTTGATATCACGAAGTTGTGTTATTTCATAGTTTATGTCTTCACTATTATTCTACAATGTAGAAAATTGTTTAAAAAAAATAAAGAAAACCCCTTGAATGTGTAGGTGTGTCCAAACGTTTGACTGGTACTGTATCTAGCTTGGTTCTAGAAGGCTACAGTAGGCTTGTATTGCAGTAATGTTACAGTAGCTAGCTAAGTTACACTTTTACCGAATGGCTAGCTAGTTGTGCTTAGAAATTGATAAATGAACATGTGTGAAAGGCTGCGTCAATCAAATCTGGTATCAGGATAAAATGTGATTCAAAGTCACCGAATATACTTTAAGTATTTTTATTTAACATAAGCTCAGAATGGTAAATGCAATTTTCGTATATACGGGTTCACTGTATCACCACGCAGGGTAAAGCAGAGAACTGACTGAAATAGTACAGACATCTTCTTTTATACTGTTCCAGAGTTAGTTCCAACTTTAGAGTTGGCCTGTCACAGTAGAGGCTTAACGTGGTTTAAACTTGCTAGCCTATCGGTGGTGTCCAGTCACAGCACTCAGGATTGAAATGTCCGGAATGGTTCTTGTGAAGATTGAGCTGATTTGTTGGTTTCTACTCATTCCTCCGTTCCTGTTTTCTTGTTATTCAGCATTTTTCCATCTTGTCTCAACCTTGTGGTTTGCACAGTCGACACCCTAGATTAACAACAGCTTTTCTGCAGTCACACTATGTTTTGTGATTAACATGTCCTACTTCTATAAGGCATATATTTATGTTAAAAGAGAACAAAACCATCCTTTACAATCCCCCTTTTTACACCCCTCGCGGGTGTAAATACTAAGAAAAAGATACCATCACGTTCAATGATCGAGACACACATACTAGGTTGTAGTTAAACCCGGGAACTTAACATTTAAAGACCATTCAGAACACAGCTCTTTTTTATTGGTGTTTTTATGATTCCCCCTTTTTATGATTCCCCCTTTTGACACCCGCAAGCGCAAAAACAACATTATTGATATTAGAAAACACACAGAGTATATTTGTAGAAAACATTAAAACCATCTGGTCCTCCCTACTACACCTATCTTGTACCAGGTGGGCTCCTTGCCACCCAGGATCTTTAAACCTTCACATAAGGGAGGACAAGTTCTTACAAGTATGTTAGTTACATTAAGCTACTAATTATCAACTTTTTCATTCCATAACCTCACCCACAGCGAACCAAGGATCATCCTCAGTCAGCCCCATTTTTCTCCGGAAGTTAGACTCAGTGTCAGCGTCCCCTTCCGGAGTCTCAAGCAATGGCATCATACCTGAAGCCCGCACCACATCTGTAATAGATTTCTTCAAACAGGCTATGATGCAAGCGGCACAGCACATCAGCATAAGGAATACAACAATGAGRGTCAGAAATCCAGTAACCATCAATGCAGTATACTTACCGAACCAGCCACCCAGCCAGGAGAACAGTCCCCCCTCCTCCACTCCAGCCAAGCCCTTCATTTCCACTGATAGTTTATCTAGACTACTTAGAGCTTTTGAAATTCTCCCATCAGGGCTGGTGTTATTAGGGATGAAAGTACAGCATTGTTCCCCAAACATTTTACAGACCCCTCCCTGACTGGCAAGGAGCATGTCCAAAGCTAGCCTATTCTGTCTGGCAGTTCTAGAGGTAGCCTCCCATTGTTCAGCCATCCCCTTAAGTGCGGTGTGGTGTAGTTAACTCATTGTTGATTATAGTAAATATAATTGATTCAGGCAGTTTGCTTAGCATCAACAATAGCTGGGCCAATAATGGGCAACAAATGCCACAGACCATCATTCCGGTTTAGTGCCTGGAATTCGTGCCTAGAGCAAAAGGGTGTGTTGCCAGAACAGGTCTAGCATGCCCACAGATAACACGATTTAACTGACATTTTTGTGAAGTCCAGCACCAGATCGGAAGAGGTGAAGCGAGAGGGATATACCGGCCCAAAGATGTCTTCTACTGCCACCCAGTAAGTGGAGTTTTTTTTCTGTTTGGCACATGAGACAGGGGTGGATAAGCCGAAAGATACTGACTAACGCTCTCGACTTCAGGGCCTTCTGCCTTGCCGCGACAACTGCGCGCTCACCAGCCCAGTTAATCAAAGCTTTCATATGGACTGTATTTTTCTCCATATCAGACTACATAAGCGATGTAGTTATTAGCAAAGAAAGAAGCCTTAACACTTATGCTGGTTTCTTGTTAAGCCATGTAACATTACTTTACACGCATCACATGTTTGGTTAAATAAAAAATTGAATATGTCATATGATTAATATTGCTGTAGTCCTACGGCCTGATAATCAGGCGTTTTAAAAACCCAGATGCTAAATTACATGAAGCCTGTCAGAGCTATGTCGTGTATTACCAGCGTGAATGTACAACAAGCAGGTGGGCAAAGCGTGAAACTTATTATTATGTGCAGAAAGAATAGCTGTAATAAGGCCCCCGTGCGACTGCGACACATTCCTAATGCAATCTTGGGAAAATACAACAGTTGTGCTTGCAATAATTGAAAATGTGTGTGCATCCCATTTTTCAGTGAGGTATGATGTATATTTTCCAGTGATGGAAAGTAACCAATGTCATACTGAGGTAAAAGTGAAAGACCCTATAGAACAATGACTCAGTAAGAGTACCGCAGTAAAATACTACATTGAAAGTAAAAATCTAAAAGTATTTGTTCTAATAATACTTAAGTTCAAAATAATAATTCAAATTCCTGTAATTAACGCAAAGCAAGTCGGCAACCATTTTTTCGTGTTTTAAAATCTATGGATAGCAGGGGCCAACTCACATTATGTTGACAGAATGATGCATTGTGTTGAGTGAATTCGCCAGATCAGAGGCAGTAAGGGATGACCTCTTGAATAAGCTGCTGAATTGGACCATTTCCAGTGCCTGCAAAACATTCAAAATAATGTCGCGTACTTGGGTTCATGGGAAAATGTATGGAGAAAGTCCATACTTTTTAGGAATGTAAGTGAAGTAAAAGGTTGTAAAAATATATTTAATAGTACGTACAGATCTATCTTTATGTAGCTTTAAAGTTGTTTGATCTTAAGTACTATTACACCACTGTTTAATTGGCAGAATTGTAACAATCTTGAGGTCTGGCATGACAAGAAAAACAGACGTAAATGGCAAATTTACCTCAATGTCAACCAGGATTGGTACCTGCAGGCTAACTGCCTGCCATTTTTCAATACATTTTCATTTTAAATGTTAGAGCGCCACTTGAAAATCTGGTCAATTGAATCGACAATCTGTGGTCTGTCGTGGCAGAATCAGATTTAGACTAAGTAACTATAGATAGATAAGATGTTATTTTCATCAATATGGAGCCTTTGGAAATATGAAGTTTGGCAGTGCATTTTTCCCCTTCTGTGATATGGTCTTAGTAACTTGGCCAGAGAGGCGGAGTAGGTCAGGCTTGGTTTCATAAGTCAATGTATCTGTTAACTAATTCTTAAATCATTGGACGGGATGGTTTACTTAATGGGGAGACCATTTATTTCTCTCATACAATGTCTGTTAAAGGATTCTTTGTAATGTTGAAAGGGCGGTGTATCTTGCTATAAATGAAACTAAGAATTGTTTTGCTAACACTCCAGAGAATTCATTCTATAGACAACTGAATGATCTGAGAGTCAAAAAAAGGCTTTGTGAAGGTTATATATTAATAGATGTATATACTCTTTACAATGTATTCATAACTCGACTTGTGTGTGGTTGCGCTCTCTCTCTATTGAGTAATTACAGGAAATTACCACCGACAGTCACACAGATTATAAATGGTATTAAAGCGAATAAGGGCCTGAGGAGGTGCTGGTATATGTGTCAACAGCTAAGGGCTGTTCTTACTCACGAGAAACGCAGAGTACCTGGACACAGCCCTTACCGTGGTATATTGGCCATATACTGTATCACAAACCCCCGAGTGCCTTATTGCTAGTTAGAAACTGGTTACCAATGTAATTAGAGCAGTAAAAGACAGTTTTGTTAATAGCCGTGGTATAAGGTCTGTTCTAAACTGGGTTGGTTTGAGTCCTGATGCTGATTGGTGCTGATACTTGAGCTGTAGGCATGATGCTACGTGGCAATTCAGACCGTATACCAACGGTTATACAAAACGTTTATTTTACTGCTCTAATTACTTGGTAACAGTTATAAATAGCAAAAGGTGTTGTGCCTAAGAACATACTCTAGCTGTGGTATATGGCCATTATACCAGTGGTGTAAAGTACTAACGTAAGTAATACTTTAAAGTATTAACTTAAGTAGTTTTGGGGAGTATTTATATTTTTGACATTTTTACTTATAATTCTAAGAAAATTGTTACTTTTTATTCCATACATTTTCCATGACAACCAAAGATTTTGACAGGATATGGTCCAATTTATCAAGAGAACATCCCGGTCATCCCACTGCTTTTGATCTGGCGGACTCATCGAACACAAATGCTTCATTTCTAAATGAGTCTGAGTGTGGTGTGCCTCTGGCATCCTCAATCAAACAAACAAGAAAATTGTGCCATTGGTTTGTTTAAATGGAATTTACATGATTTATACTTTACTTTGTGACATGTTAGAATTCACTTGTACTTTCACTTGAGTCATTTCTAGTAAGGTATCTTTACTTTACTTAAGTATGAGTAATTGAGTTGACATTAGTACTTTTTACAATCATGCAAATACCACACACCCTCGTGCTTATTGCTTAAATATATCACGGCTTTCAGAATTCAGGCTCGAACCATCCAGTTTTATAATCATAAGTAAAGTTTTAATTAAATTAAAATAATAATGATAAGCAGTAATGGACAGCTACTACCATCATATAACTTGTATTAATTGTTTAATTCTGTGTTAAAGCATCCTCACATAATCAAGTCTACTTTACTGGAGAAAAAAAAAAAAAGTAAAAAACCATTTATAATATATAATTTTTTATAATCGATTAAAAAAAGCGGAACAACAGCCTCAAATAGCACTAGTCTCTCAGCACTATGTAGTCAACACTTGACGTATTTCTAAAAGCATAGACTGGTTGGTTGGCAACTTCTAAATAAATACATGAATTCAAAGAGGTGTAGAGTCTTCACCGATTTCGCTCTTTCAAGCCTTTGAAATATACACTTCCTCTAACTCGGGAATTTGGTCTGCAGTGTGTGCTTTAGTAATAAACAATCCACACGCACCCTACTCACCCAAAGCTTTTTTTTGTTTTGTTATAAAATATACATTTGTAGACAGATGCATTTTTAAAACACTTACCTTGGCCGTCATGAGGATTGAGCCATCGTAAGAAATAAATTAAAGAACGAGATGATAAGAATAGTAGCGCTCACTCCTCCACTACCGCCAGACTGTCGACTCTCTCTTTACACCACCAACACCAGAGCTCTTAAAGCTTTTCCTCAACACACTGAAGTGGTGCCAAACGTCGTCACATTCCGTTGTAGAGAAGGCGGGTCTGGTGCCAAACGTCATGTCACATTCCGTTGTAGAAGGCGGTATGGCATTGGCAACGTCCAAAATTGCTTTTGGACTGAAATTACTGTTGAAATGGATAGTACTCATGTAAAGAAGGGTGTTGAAAGAAAGGTTACTGGTTGAATAGATAAAACCTACCAAAAAATGTTGAAAATTGAAAGCAATATTTTTCTTCAAGAAAAAATAAGCTGTGCTAATCAAACGGATCAGCAGGACAGGTTGAGACAGACCAATAATGGCAGACCTGACCTACGGCACATATTTAAAAGGCACATGACTGGATAAATATTATTGTTTTAAAGATGATCCGGGCGCACATTTGGTTCATGTTGCAACTTAGTCGACTTTGGTCGTAAATAAAATAACTTTAAACATTTATACAAACGGACAGTTTTATCCCAGTAGTTTTATGGTCGTTTCACTATTATTCTACAATTTAGAAATTGTAAAAAAAAAATAAAGAAACCCTTGAATGCGTTGGGTGGTCCAAACGTTTGACTGGTACTGTACTAGCTTGGGTTTAGAAGGCTACAGTTAGGCTTGTATTGCAGTAATGTTACAGTAGCTAGCTAAGTTACACTTTTACGAATGGCTAGCTAGTTGTGTCTTAGAAATTGATAAATGAACATTACACATTCCATGCACGCTGTGGCGATGGCACGTTTTTTTTGTGTGGCTATCTAGCTACTTTTTACAAGAGTGAAAATACTCAGCCTTTATCCATATGCCAGCAGGTCTCCATAAAAAGTCATTGACTTCATATGGAACCATCAATAATTAAATGGAGCCAGCCACATTAAAGCTACAGTGTTCCTGTGTATTAATCGACTAAGATAGAAAGATTTCCTCTGAACTACACACTCCTCTAAGAGATCATACTGTAGTACTTAGCAATTGTCAATCACATTGACACACCTAGGTCTCTTTCACTTCTACAGAATTACTTAGATCTGAGAGATGAACTTCCAGATCTTTATGGTTCATGTTCTGGCATTGTTGTTTGTGTTTTAACTATTGTATTGTTGTTTATAAAACAACACAGCAAACCAAGTGGAAGCAAAAGTCCCCATTGTGGTCGGGCATCGAGTAGAAAACGGCTGGTACGTTAATCTATTCAAATGTGTAAATTCATTCTAAACGTGCCCACTTCATTTACTGTGTGGATATCTTTAAGTTCATGCAATACTTAGCTAATCATTCCATTGGCCTAGGTCCTCATGTTTTCGAAACGTGTGAACCCGTCTACCCAACAGGGAAGACCAGAGGAAAAGTAGAGTCGCTAAGAGTATGACTTCGTATGAGTAAAAGAAGATCGACTCTAGATCATAAGTTAGAGTGACTTAACATTCGATAGCTGGAACAGTCAACAGGCTTAGTTTTCTACAACTCAGTGGGAACCAACGGATATGCAAGCATTTGTCACGCAGGTTGTGCCAATTAATGCATATCACACACGGTCGAAGGGCTGCGTACTACTTGCTGTACGGCCGTTTTAAGGAGTGGACCAGGAGGCGCAGCGGATCTTGAATCACAGTTGCTTCTGATTTATTCAATACGGAACACGTTAACTTCACAAAAACAGTACAAACCGAACCGTTCGACCCACGTAGTGCTCACAGCGTCAACTAAACAGGCACCACACCCAGCAAAACCAGAGCCTTGGAAAAAGTGGAACGCCTAAAATAGACTCCCCAATTCCAGAGACAACGAACTAAACATCTGTCTTGCATTGGGAACCTCCATCTTCAAGGCCACCATAAAACCTACCATAGCCCCTAGACAATTTAACAATCCCCATAGATAACCAAAAAAACCTAGACACTACAAAAACAAACAAACCACCCCTTGTGCACACCTGACCCTAACAATAATAAGAAAGCACCCATAATAACTAAGTCAAGGGTGTGACAGTGTACCCCCCCCCAAGGTGCAACTCCGGCCACAACCATAAACCTATATGGGAGTGTTGGGTGGGCATTTCCCGCCGGTGGTGGTTCTGGTCGATGGACGTAGACCCAGCATCCACCTCTGGCTTGGCCCACTTAGGGCGGAGTAATCAGGAGTAAGTGGACCCCTGGCCGGCGCTCACGACCTAGAGACGGGACGCGCAGCGCGGACACCGAGGGTCGATGGACCAAGCCTCCGGTACTGACGTGCCTTCGTTGGAGGTTCAGCTCATGGGCGTGCCATTGGACATCACTGGAGCTTCGAGCCATGGATCCATCACTGATGAGGCATTCTGCCATGGATCATCACTGGAGGCTTCGTGCCATAGAGATCATCACTAGGCTTCGTTGGCCAATGATCATCACTGGAGGGCTTGTCGTGCCATGATCATCACTGGAGGCTTCGTAGGCCATTAGGATCATCCGGGTAAAAAACCTAGACAATAAAAATATAACACAACCACCCCTTGTCACACCCTGGACCTAACAACATAATAAGAAAGCACATAACAACTAAAGTCAGGGCGTGACAGTTGCAATTCTGTAACTACACCGTTGTTAAACTCAATGAATGACTAAGCCTTTAGCACAGGGCTCTCCTAACCCTGTTTTCTGGAGAGCTACACATCCAGTAGTTTTCACTCTACTCCTGTTGCGAGAGCTACCATCCAGTATGTTTCACTTCTAACCCTGTTCCTAGTCGAGGAGCTACCACGTCCCAAGTAAGTTTTTCACTCTAAACCGTTCTGGAGAGCTACCGTCCAGTAAGTTTCACTCTAAACCTGTTCCTGGAGACTACACGTCAGTAAGTTTCACCTCTAACCTGGTTTCTGGAGAGCTAACCGTCCAGTAAGTTTTCACTCTAAACGTTCTGGAATCTCCGGTTTTCATCAGGTGAGAGCTACCGCTCCAGTAAGTTTCACTCTCAATACCTGTCTCTGGAGAGCTATCCCGTCCAGTTAGA
>NW_019942975.1:152621-172304 GCF_002910315.2 Salvelinus sp. IW2-2015 | reverse complement strand
GTCTTTTCTGTTGAGTGTTTTAGCTGTATACCTCATGTAGGCTAACCACATATTTTTCCTCCCCTCATAACCAGTTTCAGTGCCTAATTGGTCACTGTTCTGTGATATCCTTAACATTTATTACTGCACCGGGTTCCAATACTTTAGTTGGTGGATTTAGAGGTTGGGACCTGGAGTGGTGGAGCCGTTCGACTCGGAATCTGGTCCTCTGTCCGGGTTGGAACTGGTGGTGATTTTCGGCAGTACCTTCAGGGCAATTGAACCCATAAAGGTCGTATGTCCCGGACACCTATTCCCAGCGTGATATGTTCCTGTATCCGAGGAGCTTTGACAGACTTAATTGTTTGTAGGATTTCATCACCTTTACAAACATCAGACTGCCCCTCACGTCCTTCCACGATAAGGGAAAACCTGTCTACTTTTGTCGGGTCCCCTATGCTGTAACTGGTAACCCCTCCTCCATTCCCAATAAGGACCGTATTTTAATCTGTAATCCCAATAAGCACACCCATGCCCATTACACAGGCTACACTGGCACCCTCCTATACCCAGGTGTTAAATACCAAACATTTTGGTCAACTTCTTCTGGTTTCCACAAATATTCCAAATTTCTTCCTGCCTTATCCAAGATTCAGTGATCCTTGGTTATATACAAAATCCTCATCGTCTAAATTATTGGGTCAGGTTACCCTCTTAGCTTCTTCGGGGGCTCATGGGTATCAGGAATATGGCTCCACAATTCCAAACAGCTCAGAACAACCAGTTCTGTAAAAGCCCCACCCTCTCCCGAGGACACATCATCAGCCAGAGGCCAAGCCACCACTTTCACTTCTATGAACGCTCACAGGGAGGAAAAGTCGGTTGTATAAGGAATCGTTCAGTATGAGAGTTGGCCCCCAGTTTCCCTGTTGGTTCTGGTTCTGGCTTTCCTACCCCTGTGATTGTTCGACCAGTTGTCAGTGTGTCTTACCTATACACATGTGTTGATATGCGCCCCAGTAGCTCTTTCAGCTATTCTCACCGCAACAGGCTGTCACCGTCAGGAATACTTGGTATGGCCCTACGCCAATGGCTTGGCATTCCACCTATTCTCCTCATGACTCTGGGAATTGCATGAATCACCTTTTCCTGTAATTCACCTGTAGTTGCATAAAATCTTGGACATATTCAGGTTTTGGTTTAACAAACAATTTCTCATTAATTCTATCTGATTAGAATCTGTTCTTCTTTGCCATACTTGTTCTGGTCCCTAACTCTGTCATTCTACTTTGTTCTAATCTGATTTAGCTAGAATGTCCCTCCATTATTATCCTGAGTAACACAATTCTAGGGATAATATCTTGACCTAATATTCAGTTTACCATACTCGTGTCCGCCAAGAAGTTGGGGAAGCGCGATATATTTTTTTTAATTTAATTTATTTTATTATAAACTAATAGGCCACACCACACACAAGTGCCCTATTCCATCCCCTTTTGATACATGGCCTCCGCCCTTGTATCAATACTGGTGCAAATCAACAATTCGTCTGTCAAGTGTCTTATCTACTTTTAAAGAGTTTCTGTAACTGCTTTTGGTATGGTCTACCTTTTTTATTTCCACAGGCCCTAGTCAATGCTATATTTCAACCTTGTTGTTGCTAAACTTTCCTCCTCCGCTCTCAACCTTCAAGGTCTAGCAGTGTGGGGAGGGCCTCTTGTCTGCCCTTTCCCTATCTGTCTGTAGCTCTGTCTGCATACAGTCAGTAACAAACTAGTGTTTGTTTCCAAACATTAACTGTAGTCTACTGTTTGCCTTATCTGACTGATGGAATTAAAAAACAATGTCTATATGTGGCAATTTCTAAAGTTCCTTACATAGGTTTAGATTAAGGTTATCTCCATCTATCAATTATGCATAGTATGGGATCCATTATCTACAGTAAATTACCATCCCTAAGAACTGCAAACAATTTTTTTTTTCATAATTAAATTTCATGCTTATAAAATACTATGTTCCTACCTCATCGTTTTCTTTTTGCCCTGTTGGGTTAAAATTTCCTAAATACTTAACATGAGTCTACCTTTTTCTAAAACGGTATCTAACTAATTTTCTCACCGTATTTATCTAAGAAAAATAATACACTATATATTTCAATTCACCGCCTTGTTGTATTAAAATTAACTTAAACTCAGTATTACCAATGACCTTAGATTCTCCATCCAAATTGCTTTCCAATGAGGCTGATCAGACACAATGGAAGCCTATGATAGAAGTCAATAAGTCATACCACCACTTCAAAGAAAGTGTTCCTTACTACATTAACATATATATTTTTGTCTTATATAAAAAAAAAAATTACAGTCAAATATTTTTCTGCATGTTGTAATCCAGGTTCCCAGAACCTTCCTTTATCAAAATAAAACCTGTATTTAAATAAACTTCTAATATTCGCATTTGTGAGTGTATTCCTTTTAAGATACCTTATGGCTGGGAAACATTGGAATTCCCTCAAACCCAGACGGTTTTACTAAACAAAACCTAAAAACTTATAATAATTATATTGGTACCCCTCAAATCATTAGTTTAATTTCCTTCATGGTTTATCTAAAACCATTCAGTCTCTTCAAACAGTCTCCCCATTTTGGCTTGATAGGAAACCCCTGCCTATTTAGAGACACAGGAACTGTGATAAACGTGCACTGGTCCCTTTAAAATCTAAATCGCACGCTTTCCAACTTTTCTTCTACTCTCTTTTAAAACACCAATGTACTCGCTAAATTTATAACGTATGTCAGTCAATCCATAAGAATAATAACATTTTCGATGGCACAACGTCTATCGATTCCCGTTATTAACTGTCTTCTATGATTAGTAATTAAAATATGACTCCAGTCTCTATACATTATTTCAGAAGAACATTTAAGGCAACACAAACGTATCACATCGAATCGCCTCGCTATTATTTCGACTGGAAATTAGTCTATCAATTTAACCCTAAACAAGCTAATTAAAACGTTCAGTTTATATCCTAACAAACGCTAACTACCGTATCACCCCTTTCCCGGCAAAACATATCAGTATTTGAATTACAACCAGAATTAATTTTAGTCTATCGGTGCCATAGGCTGAGATATTTGGAGGCGGCAATAACCCTATATTATAATTCTCTGATGAGACACATTCCAGAAAATTAGCCCTATTTAAAGGTCCAACTTTTCCCCAGCAAGGATTCCTACTTATTCTCTCTCTCGTTCTCTCTGTATGTCCCCCTTACCTTGTAACCTTCTTTTTTTTTCCCTGGATTGACAGCCCGGTATTTAACCCTCGACCTGCTGTTTAAATGACTATCTGCGCCTTTTCTTTGACTGTCTCTATACACTTCTCTCCACTTTCTCTAACTCTATTCCCTTTCTCAATAAGTTTGCTAACTCCTGTCCCTAGTTCGGTTAAATCTTTCTAACTTTCCCAGAGTAGCATACTTATTCGATTCTGTCTGGTCCACTCTCTCTCTCCTCTCTTATTCTGGCTTCAGACAACCACCCTACGCGGTGTCTGCCCTCTACTTCTCTGTCTACTTCCCCTATATTATCTTCCTATGCATTGCCTTATACTAATCTAATTTTTTTTTTTTTTTTTTTTTTTTTTTTTTTTTTTTTTTTTTTTTTTCTACATTCAAATTTTTCCTAGCCTCAAATTCGTACTTCTTTCTCCATTATGGTAATTAGATTTACCTCTTATCCCGGTTAATTCCGGGACCCTCATTTGAGGATTTACTACCCATGTTTGATAATCGCTTGCCGTTCCTAGTCACTATAGCATTTACACTATCTATGTGTATAATTTCTATGGTATGTATCTGTCTCTATGATCTATGTGTTGTGCCAAGAAAGAGGAAAGAGCTTCTCTGTTATCTGATTTCCTATAAAAACTTATGTTCTATGGTAATCATCAATATCCTGTCGGGTTCCCGTCTACCGGGAGTCCGTAGGCGGCACTACTACTGCCTTCCTCTATCCACTCTCTGTATAGTTTTTCTCCCTTCCTTTCCCTCTTTACGCATTTATTTCTAAAAGGTTGCGATTTAATGTCTTTACACTTTTTCAACATATTGGTGCTCCATGATAGGGTTTTTATTTGAACTCCTGGGGGTAAGTTTTAAATAGGAATATAATTTTGAGGTTTCCAAATGTGCTCATATTGTTCTATTATTTTTATTAATAATATCTTTATCTCTGACAGTAATTATTTAACTGGACACGGAGAATAAGGTAATCCACCCGTCATCACGCCACAATCCCAGTGGGGAATTACAATTTGTATCATGTCCCCATATCTAATATGTACCTTAACTTAATACTCATCAATCAAGTTAAAAAGTAAATTTCCACAATACCAATGCTAAGATTCAACGTTGTGGTTAATATATGGATTTGGTAATTATTGTCAAATGTTGAAATATACAGGTTTGGTCTTTTAGCAATGTTCTAATAGATTAGTACAGTTAATAGGAATGCGTCTTACATAGGAATATACGTTCACAGGAGGTTTTGTAGGGCTTAAATGGGTTTTCACTTAACTTTCTTTTATCTAACATTGTAATGGAGACTCACTTTAACTTTCTATAATTCAACAATATAATTCTAACATATAACACACTCCCTTACTGTGTTCACTCACTAGTTAGATCAGATTGAATGTTAACTAAAAGGGAAAAACAAGGTATATTTCGCCAAATATACCTTTCAATTAATCACAGTCAACACCCAATGGGGACTGTATAAATTGTATAAATTGTTATAAATTGTATAAATTCAGGGCCAATCTTACGTACTTTTAACTGTATCATTTTCTCGTATTTCATGCAAATGAAATTCATATTTCATGTCCGCGACCGTTTAAAATCATTCTCACCGATCAGCTCCAATGAAATATCTATGTCTGCAGTCACGTGGCAGTTTCAGTTAATACAATCGTAGACATCCATTGAAAGGTCCCTGACCTCATTCAAACTGATACCCAACTCCTACTTGAATATCAGTGTTAATTCTTTCATACGATTTTGAAGCGTCCTCTAAATCTTCATTCACACAGTAAGCTTCAACTTACAACGCATACCGAACTCGGCCATCTCACTTAATACAAACTTCATTCACTGTTCTTAATCCACCCTCAACTCATGCTTTTGGACATATAGCCCATTGGGCATCTCACCCTTATTCATACACGCTGGCAATTCACCGCAGTACATCACATTTTGTTCGTTATATCATAGAATCCTGGCCAGATCAAGATTGCATCACACTTTGTCCCATGATTTTTTTACAATATAAACTAATTAACCTTTTGGCAACTTATATCAAACAGGTTATCTTCACAAAACTAAATTTGGGATAATGCCAATGTGCAGAACTTCAGTTTTTCAACAATAGGTCATCTGCTTACACTTATTTATTTATTTTTAATTTTGACCGGACCTTTTTTGTGAGAAACTACCGTTCGCATAACAGTACATGGTCAATTTGCCTTGCACGCCAATGTCGCAGCGAAGTCCTCTTCAACCAGATACGTCGTCGGGGTCACCATGTGAAGGTTGCGTCAATCAAATCTTGGATCAGCGAATAAATGTGATTCCAAAGTCACCGATATACTTTAAGTATTTTTATTTACCATAAGCTCAGAATGGTAAATGCAATTTTCGTATATACGGGGTTTCACTGTATCACCACGCAGGGTAAAGCATGAGAACTGTACTGAAATAGTACAGACATCTTCTTTTAATACTGGTTTCCAGAGTTAGTTCCAACTTTAGAGTTGGCCTGTCAGTAGAGGCTAGCGTGGTTTAAAACTTGCTAGCCTATCGGTGTGTTCAGTCACAGCACTCAGGATTGAAAATGTTCCGAATGGTTCTTTGTGAAGATTGAGCTGATTGTAGTTTCATCTCATTCCTACCGTTCCTGTTTCCTTGTTATTCACATTTTTCCATCTTGTCTGCAACCCTTGTGGTTTGCACGAGTCGACACCCTAGATTAACAACAAGCTTTCTGCATCACACTATGTTTGTGATTAACATGTCCTCTTCTATAAGGCATAAATTTAAAATTTTAAAAAATGTTTTAAAAAAAAAAGAGAAAAAAACCATCCTTTACACATGTCACCACATTCCATGCACGCTGTGGTGATGGCATCGTTTTTTGTGTGGCTATCTAGCTACCTTTACAAGAGTGAAAATACTCGCCTTTATCCATACCAGCAGGTCTCCCATAAAAAGTCATGTTGATTCATTGGACATAACAATTCAATATGGAGCCAGAATTAAGCTCAGTGTTCTGTGTAATTCATCGACTAGATAGAAAGTTAATTTAGTCTGCGTAACTCTCTAAGCAAAAGACAACTGTAGTACTTAGCAATTTCAATCACATGAGACACACCTGTCTCTTCTATTTACAGACATTACTTAGATTGAGAAGAGACTTCCATACTGTTATTGCTCATGGTGTATACTATGTGTTTGTTGTTTTTAAACACACAGGAAACCAAGAAGCTACAGTCCACCATTGTGGGTGGCCCGAGTAGAAAACGGTGGTACGTAATCTCATTCAATGTAAATCATTCATAAAACGTGAACTTCATTTACTGTGTGAATATCTTTAAGTCATGCATATTTATGCTAATATTCCATTGGCCTTAGGTCCTCCATTTTTCGAACGTGAAGCGTCCTTACCCTAACAGGAAGGACAGAAAAAGTGTCGCTTAAGGTATGACTTCGTATTGAGTAAATAAGATCACAGTTAGAGTGACTAACATTCATAGTGGAACATTCAACAGGCTTAGTCTACCTAAGTGGAACAACGGATTGCAATGCATTTGTCAACCGGTGGTGCCAATTAATGCATATCACAACGGTCGAAGGTGCGTATACTTGCTGTCGCGGCCGTTAAAGGAGTGGACCAAGGCGCAGCGTGATTGAATCCATTTCTTCTATTTATAAACGAAGAACACTTAACTCACAAACAACAAACCGAACCGTCGAGCCAACGTAGTGCTCACAGCAACTAAACAAGGACAACTACCCAAACCAACTGGAAAATGGCAACCTAGAATCGGCTCCCCAATCAGAGACAACGATAAACCAGTTCTCTTTTGATTGGGAACCCCACTCAAGCAACCATAAACCTACATACCCCTAGACAATTCAAAACCCATAGATAACCAAAAAAAGACAAGAAACCTAGCACTACAAAAACAAACAAACCACCCTTGTCACAACCTGACCTAACAATACATAAAGAAGCACATAAACTAAAGTCATGGGCGTGACATGTCCCCCCAATGGTGCACTCACCCGTGTTCCAAACTACTATATGGACTAGCTTGGTAGATTTCCGGGTCTCCAACCCTGTTCCTGGAGAGCTACACGTGTCCGTAAGGTTTTTCACTCCAAACCTGTTCCTGGAGAGGCTACCTCAGTAAGATTTTCAACTCTGAAGCCTGTTTCTGGAGAGGCTTCGGTGCCATGACATACGGCTGTGCATATCACAACTGCTAAAAACTAAACACCCCCTGTTCCTGACCTGAGCTAGTCCAGCATATAAAAGTCACTCAACTCGAAACCGTTGCCTTGCATGAAGCTACACGCAGGTTCACTACTATAGTATGACTGGTAATGGCCGTCCATAAGTTCAGATCTCCAACCCTGTTCTCGGAGAGCTACGTCCAGTAAGTTTCACGTCCAACCCTGTTTTGAGAGCTACCGATCCAGTAGTTTTCACTCCACGTCTACAGACTACCTAATGTCAATGTTTTCCTTCGTTATGGAGACTACCGTCCCAGTAAGTTCACTCCAAACCTGTTCTGGCGAGCTACAGTCCATAAGTTTTCACCTCCAACACCTGGTTTCTGGAGAGCCTAACCGTCGCAGTAGTTTTCACTCTAAACCTGGTTTCTGGAGAGCTACCGTCCAGTAAGTTTTTCACTCTCAATAACTGTTCGGGGAGGCTAATCCCGTCCAGTTAGATTTTCATCTCTAACCTGTTCCTGGATACTCCGTCCAGATAAGTTTTCGCTCTAAACCTGTTTCCTGAGGAGCTACGTCCAGTTAGTGTTTTCGCTCTAAACCCGTTCCTTGGAGAGCTACCGTCAGTAAGTTTTCACTCTAAAACTGTTTCTGGAGAGCTACCGTCCAGTAAAGTTTTCCCTCCAAAACCTGTTCCTGAGAACTTACGTCCAGTAAGTTTTCCTCCAAACCTGTTCCTGTGGAGGCTACGTCCAGTAAGTTTTCACTCTACCACCTGTTTCCTGGAGAGCTACCGTCCAGTAAGTTTTCACTCTGAACCTGTTTTCTGGAAGCTACGTCCAGTAAGTTTTCCCTCTAAACCTGTTTCTGAGAGCTACCGTCCTGTAAATTTAAACGCTCCAACACTAATCCACACACCTGACTTCTAATAATTAGATTTTATACATTTTAAGTAATCAGGAGCTTGTTAAATTAGGCTGAAAAAGGAGAACGAGTGCCGTTTTAAAGATAATGCATTTTACATGCCATTATCATTCAACAACAGTCAAAACTGTTTTAGGACACACTAAGGGCCCTGGTGGAAAGTAGTGCGCTGGCAGGAATATGGTTCCATTTGGGAACTTCAGCAGAAGTGTGGGGGGGTTTGTAGCTGCAGTGCTAGTTGACTAGCTGTGTGTGGATCTGTGGCACTGGAGCTGTCCTTATGTACGTAGTTCTCCTGTGATGGTGATTTTCACTTTATCACTAAATCCTATTTTGGTGGTTTGCGGAATTTCGGTTATTAGCGATTGTGGGCGGGTCGAACAAACATCTGGACCGCGCGCGTCACTAAGTTTGGAGGTTCGTACCGCAGAACTCAAGTAAAGCCAGGAAACCTAGCAAACTCAGAATGACTGGTGCCATCTTGCTTCTGGACACCAGTGTAGCCATATAGAAAACGAGAGTACCTAAATCTGGTCTAAAACCCATGACTCCTGTACTTATCGCTTCCAAAGTCAGCCGTGCTATTGTACCAGTCAAATTTTGAGTGATTTAAAATACATTTTTGTAAAGCCTGATTTTGTCTGATTATTTTCTACGTTTTATATGTTCTCCTGGAGTTGTTTCTATTCTCGTCTATCGTCTGATTCTATTTCATTCTTTCACTTTATTACCCAGAATTCCGTTCACATCCCCCCCCCTTTTCTCTGGCCTCACTACCTGTAGGCAGCATACAGCCCTAACGGTTAAGTAAGATGTATATCTGTAATCATCTTATAATGTATGACTTTACTCCATAAAAAAACAACGATATTCATTACATATTCATCAAACTTTATACATATTTCGTTATTGTTGCTGAACTTTGTAATATGTGTCACTTTTGTTTCAAGAAAACGGGGACACTGAAATGTGAATCAGATTGGGTTTACCTAACCTTGTGTTATTGAACTCTGCTCGCTAACAGCTGAGGTCCGTCCAGTTTTGGACACGGTGGTCAGACATGTGAGGCTGCATGTATTTCCCACTGATCTACTAGGGAGCTTGGGAACGGGTCGATTCACAGTTTTTCAGACAAATATCTAGTAGTAAACTGTAGGTTGAGTGCGTCGGCTACACACCACGTTGATCCATTGTATCACAGTAGGTCCAGTGCATTACTTTTGCCACATTGTGACAAGTAGTACAAGTACGAGTAGGAACGTTAAACATAAATGAACACTCTTCAAAAATTGATCAGGCACATCAGGAACAGCTGTGCGAAATAGAGCAGCTAGTTAGCGTAGCAAACGACGTAGCAAATACTAGTCAAATCATCTCAAAGCAGTGATTGTTGGCTAGCTAGCAGCTAGCTACACTAAACGAATATAAACGCAACATGTTTAATGAGCTGAATAAAAGATACCTTCAAAAACCTTATTTCGCTTCAATTTGTGTACACAATATGTTTACATCCATGGTTGTAGCATTTTCTCTTTTGCCAAGATCAAATGCCACACTGTTCAATTCGATGGATTATCAAGATGCCTGATTAGCATGAGACAATACATAGGTCTGCCTTGTGGCTGGGACATGCATGTTGCATTTATACTTTGTTCAGTACATATTTTTTTAGCTGGATGAAACTTTGCGTCCAACGAGAATAGCCTAATAAGCTCAAATCGGCTGTGTACCTTCCTTCAACGGAGTTGTGCACTGACTAGTGTGAGTGGACAATAGATCCGATTCCTCTCCAAAAAAAAAATGTAACTACAGATTTCAGCACACCCAGAGAATAGCAACAAGGAGCATTTTTAATAACACTTTCATTTTTATATGTCGGAGCTACTAAGTCCACCCACACTAGTATGCCCCACAGTCAACTCCATTGAGGTGAAGTATAAAGTTTAGTTGCTACCAAGAATCATTCAGTCGTTTCAATATAACCAGTAGCTAAACCAACACACATGACAAGTGTTGGGCTCCTGATGGCTCAGCTGTCTAAGGCATGCATCTCAGTGTTAGAGGTGTCATTACAGACTCAGGTTAAATTCAAGGCTGTATACAACCGGCGTGATGGGAGTAACCATAAGCGCGGCGCACAATTGGCCCAGCGTCGTCTGCGTTTGCGGATTAGGCCGCCATTGTAATAGAATTTATTAACTGACTTGCCTAGTTAATAAAAATAAAACTCGAAGGGCTCTAAGTGCTACTATTTGGTCGCATATGCTCCTACATATTCTTGCTATACTAGAATTTTATTTGGGAGCCCAGTGCCCTAGGAAGAAAACATCGCCCCATATAACATTTAGTAGCACAGGAAGAAAATAGGTTCTTCAGGAGATTGAGCTCCTTAACCCCTGTATTTTGTAATTGCTGGAAATTCTTATCATTAATACATAGCAATATTTTTAAATTGCACTCCGAAATTAAATCAAAATGTCAGTATCGAGCCCTGAACAAGTGGGTAAAGCTGGCTAATAAAGGGCTTTAAATCCAATGGAAAGATGATGAGCAAAGACGCTTTGTTTTTTCTCCCAGGCTACTGCTAACTTTTTACATTACATTTTACATTACATTTACATACATTTAAGTAATTTAGCAGATGCTGCTTATCCAGAGCGACTTACAATTTGGAAAGTTCATACATATTCATCCTACAGACTCCTGTTTTTCTTGTACCTCCAGGCAGCATGGCAGCTCTCAGGCTCTGAAAAGGCTAAGATCGTCAAAGAAGAGGGTGAAGAAGTTCATTCAGACATCAGTCGGACCGCTATGGTGAAAGTCAAGTAACGGTTCAGACCACAATTACCTGAGTTAGAGCAACGTCTATTTAACCCTCGCTACGTGGATGTGTTAAAATCCAGGTTCACATTTTATTAGGAAAAAAGTTGTTCCTTCTTGACCAAGTTCCAGGTGCTCCTTCATCAACAAACATCATCTGAATGACGACTCCCTTCAAGTTCCACCTGCCTGATCTTTGACAATCAGAGCAATCTCTTTTGCCCAGAATCGTGCTGTCTGTGTAAAACGTACTAGCTGGTTATGTATTACAGGATACTGTCCTTACTACTTATCTAATCTCTCCTTTGTAGCAAAACTGGCGTAAACCCGCGGTATCGACAACATAGGGTGAGGCGGCGCTTCAAGGGCCAGATGCTGAATGCCCAACATCGGCTACGGCCAAGCAACAAGAAGACCAAACACATGCTGCCCTCGGCTTCAGGACCCAGTTTCTGGTGCACAACATCAAGGAGTCTGTAGGTCCTCATGGATGAGCAACAAGTAAGATCCCCAACCACAGGTGTCTTTAGTGAGATTTTAGGTTCTGAACAAACAGAGTAATTGACTCATGACTAGGAAAAAAAGCTCAAACCAAGTGTTTTTTTTTCCTTTTTCCCCAACCCCACTGGGTCAATATCAGTTGCAAAAGACACATACAACAACATCACACAAGCACATCTTTATACTTCTGACTAGGAGGATCACCTCCTTGCATGCTAAGATAACCATCCTTCCTCCGGTGTTAGACAGAAACACAGTAAGTTCCTCTTACTGTATTCGTCATGGCTCTGACTGTCTCTACGAACCTCATGGCCTGCTGTCTCTAGGAACCTCATGGCCCTGGCCTGTCTCTAGGAACTCATGGCCCTGCTGTCTCTAGAACCTCATGGCCCTGCCTGTCTCTAGGAGGACCACTCATGGCCCTGCTGGTTCTAGGACCTCATGGCCCTGCCTGTCTAGGAACTCCTGGCCTGCCTGTCCTCTAGAACCTTCATTGGCCCTGCTGTCTCTAGGAACCTCATGGCCCTGCTGTCTCTGAACCTCAATGCCTGCCTGTCTCTAGGAAACCTCATGGCCTGCCTGTCTCTAGGAACCTCATGGCCCTGCTGTCTCTAGGAACCTATGGCCATGCCTGTCCTCTAGGAATCCCCCAACCTCATGGCCCCCCCTGCCTGTCTCCTAGGAACCTCATGGCCTGCCTGGTCTCTAGAAACCTGCTGGCCCTGCTTGTCTCTAGGAACCTCATGGGCCGCCTGTCTCTAGGAACCTCATGGGCCCGCCTGTCTCTAGAACCTCATGGGGCCCGCCTGTCCACTAGGAAACCTTCAATGGCCCGCCTGTCTCCTAGGAAACCTCAATGGTGTCCCGCCTGCTCTAGGAACCTCATGGCCTGCCTGTCTCTAGGAACCTCATGCCTGCTGTCTCTAGGAAACCTCAATGGCCTGCCTGTCTCTAGGAACCTCATGGGCCTGCCTGTCTCTAGGACTCATGGGCCGCTCTGTCCTCTAGTGAACCTCATGGGCCCGCCTGTCTCTAGGAACCATCATGGGCGGCCTGTCTCTACAGGAACTCATGGGCCTGCCTGTCTCTAGACCTCAATGGCCCGCCTGTCTCGTAGGAACCTCATGGCCCCGCTGTCTCTAGGCACCTCATGGCCCCGCCTGTCTCTAGGAACCTCATGGCCCTGCTGTCTCTAGGAACCTCATGGCCCAGCTGTCCCTCTAGGAACCTCATGGCCCTGCCCTGTCTCTAGGGACGCTCATGGCCCAGCCTGTCTCTAGAACCTCATGGGCCCAGCCTGTCTCTAGAACCTCCATGCCTAGCCCTGTCTCTAGGAACCTCATGGCCCTGGAAGAGTAATGCTGTGTGTGGAGATGTTCTTCGACGTGGCCACCCCCTTCCCGCGTTTCTTCTCTCCTCTGTTGGACTTGTCTGGAGTTGAGATCACATCCCCTCATGTCCCTGGTTCTGCAGGCCACTGCCTGCTCATCCATAACTGAAACTAGACTCTTTCCTTTGTTCCTAGGAGGGAGGATTCAGCTTCTACAATATATAATTTGAACAGAATATGAACTTCTGGCACTTTTTTTTCTCACTCATTAATTTTCTATATCATTCCCACACACCAAGTTCCTCTTGACCTTCCTTGACCCCCTAATACTATACATTACTTATGCATATAAAGTCATCAAAGTATGGTAACTGAATGAGTATTTCAAGATAGAATCCAACAGGTAAAGATGTGGTTGCAGATAGAAATGTAATGAATAGAGCTGACATATGATTCCCTATTCTGCATGAGACAGAAATACAAGAGTAGAACATGACTATCTGAACGCCTGTAATGTAAAAAGGCCACTGAACGGCTGTATCTGGCCCTGGTGCTGCGTTCAGATGGCGCAAACTTGAAGGAATGTTCAATTAGATCCTGCTAATGTACGGAACAACATGTCTCCTACGTGTAGAATAAGAGTCATGTTGGCTTTAGTCATGTTATTGGTAATGTTTCATCACAACGTTTTCCTATTGAACACAGCCCGAATGTAGACTCATTATACAGCATATGGTGCATGTTATGGTGAAACTTGAGTAATATTGGCACGTGAATTAAGTCTTTTTTTGACTATCCTTTTTTTCTGTCCATTTTACAGTATTTCATTTAAATTTGTTATGTGTTCATTCACATATTCATTAGTTCATATTGCAGGCTCTAAAAGTGCGACAAATATTTTGCCGTGTGGACTAGTTTGGTGTGCCAAGGAGAAAAATTCTCCCCGATAATAATTGTAATGGTAAGACCTATCGCTGTAGCGGTGTTTCAGAGTTCTCTAGAAAAAAGAAGAGTGCAGATTCCGTTTAGCATCATCAGGTTGGGCACCATTACTACAGCAAAAAGAGCTTGCTTCTAGCCCAACACTTGGCAACAAGAATCGGACCCCATATTAGGTGGCACATTTTTATCTTCCCTTAAGCGAATCACTGGGAACGCATTCTTACATGTGCAACCTGGTTCTAAAATTACTCGCAGTGTTCCACCATTTTGCTTACACTTTGTTCAGGTCATCTTACTCATTGGCTAGCTAGCTAAACCACCTGGTAACTGTACCAGTATAGCCAAACATTTGGGGCCACAGAAAAGGGATAGCTTCTTCAGGAGACCAACGAATGAATGACATCATTTTGCATGTCATCATCACAGACCTGATAATTTTTAGAGACAGTGTACCATTTTTTCCATGTAACCATCTCAAAAGAAAACTAGTGCTTTTAACACAATGTAGAAACCTTTTATCCACATGACTTTGTAATTTCAATGACGGTATCGTATTAACATTTTAGTTTTATAAATAAACAAAATGTTAGTTTCTAGGACCAACAAGAGTTCATAGGCTGTATCTCAGTAAACCCAAAATGCAAATGCATGCGATCTCTGACTTTTAATCTGGATCCTTGTTTTGTGTGCCTAGCCTGGTGGAACCAGCCTGATTTCTTCAATAGATCCTTGTTTGTGTGTCTAGGCCGTGGTGGAACCAGCCTGATCTCTCAATAGATCTTGTTTGTGGTGTGTCTAGCCTGGTGGAACCAGCCTGATCTCTCAATAGATCCTTGTTTTGGTGTGTCCTAGCCTGGTGGAACCAGCCTGATCTCTCATAGATCCTTGTTTGTGTGTCCTAGCCTGGTGGAACCAGCCTGATCTCAATAGATCCTTGTTTTGTGTGTCCTAGCTGGTGGAAACCAGCCTGATCTCAATAGATCCTTGTTTTGTGTGTCCTAACCTGGTGGACCACATGATCTCAATAGATCCTGTGTTTGTGTGTCCTAGCCTGGTGGAACCAGCCTGATCTTCTCAATAGCTCATATCCTGAAACACATGTGAGACCTAGCGGTCTGTCTGCTTGACCTATGCAGGCTTATGTGGGGTCCTGGCTTGACCAGGCTATTGTGGTAAACGGTGTCCTGCCGTAAAGCGGTTGTCCTTCGTGGGTATATAAAATCCCCTGGAGATTTAGTAGCGTCTGACTCTCCTCTGGGTGGTCTGACTCCTCCTCTGGGTGGTTGACTCATCCTCTGGGTGGTTCTGACTCCTCCTCCCTATGGGTGGTCTGACTCCGCCTCTGCCCCTGCTGTCATCATGGTCTGCTGGGTCATCCATACTCATGCCAAGGGTTTGAACAGGAGGCGAAGAAGCAACGGCAGAGGAAGTACCCATTCTACCCTAGCTCTCCCTGTAGCCAGGAGGTGAAGTTAACCTGCTACAACGTCATGTCATAAAGACGTGTTCAGAACTGTTTTTTCAGACGGACTTGAACTATGCTTTGTACTGAACTTCTGCCCTCTTTATGTATTCTAAGGCTTTACTTGGAGGGAATAAGGTCATGTTCCCACAATATGATTTTTCTTGATGGAATGCATGGCCTTCAAATATGATTTGTTGAACGGGTTACATCCAGGATTGGTCAATTCCATTTAAATTAATTGAAAATGGAGGATGAGTAAGCGAGAGGGTTCACTGACGTCAATCTTCCATGATAAGCCACGACCGCCTTGCCTTCCGCCTTCCTGGACACGACGTCCCATTGTTAGGGAGGAGACGAGACCATCTTCATCATTTATATACAGTTATCTCTGTTAAAAAGCATTGAAACATTATAATTTCAGTATACTTCCTGAATGAAAATGTAATTGACCCTAACCCTGATGACAGTCGTTTCCTTGTTTCCCTCTTTTGTCTGTTACTGTAAACATTTCCTTGTTCTCCACAGGACCCATGCTGCAGAGATAGCCCACATGTGTCGTCAAAGAAACAGGGAAGTTGGACGTGGAGAGGGCAGCTCAGCTGCTATTAAGATCACCAACCCAACGCCAGGCTACGCAGCGAGGAACACGAGTGACCTAGCGCACCTGTTATCTATTTATTGTTTTGTTCAATAAATGATCTATACGTGTAATAGTATTCTGCCAATCTTGTTTGCCCGTTCATTCAATGTTTTTTGTGGGGGGGGGCTTAAATGAAAGTCCTAAGTTTCACATACTAGATGGTGCACAGTTAATTTAATTACTAAACATTTGTCTTATTTGCAATGTATTCGTTGGGAATACTGTATCCAACATCACAGTTACAAAAGCGCTGATATCCTGCTTGAAAAGTCATTTTTTACAAGTATTACCTGAATGTCAAGAAGCACGTTTTTCAACTCAACTTTGTATTCAAGGTAACTAGTGGCACTAAATATATTTTTCAAGTCCTTTTAAATATCACATGTTTTCCAACTATCACTTTTCCAGCAGAATAGGAATACATTTCTGAGGGAGTGAGTAATGGCGGAGAAGAGACCCTCATTGGATGCAACTGGGGAATTAACCAGATGCAACACCCCAGGTAGGGACCAGTGTTTTTCCCGATCTGGACGAGGAGGAGGGGGCTACTACCTTAGCCATACAGGTGGGAAACTGCCACCTGGGATATGTGCATATTGCTCTGCTCAATTCACAGCAGGTAGCTTTTTGAGACACGGCATCGATCATGGGTGGCTTCAGGCTGTTGCTGTTCGCCTCACGATCATGTGAGACCGAGGTCGCATGCTCAGTTGAGGGCGTGTTTGGTTGTTTTCCGGGAAGGAGCCCAGGATGGGGATGCCCTCTGGAGAAAAGGTCAGAGGTCAATCCTAAGGGGCAATGCGGAGATGAGTCATGGTCTTCAACCGCTGTCAACCTTGGGAAAGAGAATAGTGAGAAAATACTACTTATGGTGCCCTTAAGCAGGCCACTTAACCCCCTGAAATAGCTCTCCCGTCCAGGGAAAGCGCACTGTGTTGGAGGGCTGGAGCACGTTTAGGGGGTCAAGGTCTCAGCCAGAAGATGTTACCTTGGATACTGATGTCTGCCTCTCTACCTGCCTACCTGGTGATCTCGTTCTTCAGCAGATATGTTTACCTGGATCTGATGGTCCGCCTCTCTACCGCTGCCTACCTGGTGATGCTCGTTCTTCAGAGATGATGTTCTTGGATACTGATGGTCCGCCTCTCTACCCTGCCTACCTGGTGATCTCGTTCTTCTAGCAGAAGATGTTACCGTTGGATACTGATTGGTCCGCCTCTACCCTGCCACTAACCTTGATCTCGTTATTCAGCAGATGATGTTTCCTTGATACTGATGGTCCGCCTCTACCTGCCTACCTGGTGATCTCGTTCTTTCAGCAGATGATGTTACCTTGGAATACTGATGTCGCCTCTCTACCATGCCCTACCTGGTGATCAATCGTTCTTCAGCAGATGTGTTTACCTTGGATACTGATGGTCCGCCTCTCTACCCTGCCTACCTGGTGATGCTCGTTCTCAGCAGATGGTGTTCCTTGGATACTGCTGGTCCCCGACTCTCTACCCTTCCTACCTGGTGATCTCGTTCTTCAGCAGATATGTTACCGTTGGAACTGATGTCGCCTCTCCCTCTCTAACCCCCTGCCACAGCCCTGGTGATCCTCGTTCTTCAAGCAGATATGTTACCCTCGGATTACCTGATGGTCCGCCTCTCTACCCTGCCTAACCCCCTACTACCCGCTGGTTTTGATCTTCGTTCTTCAGCAGATGATGTTTACCTTGATACTGATTGTCCGCCCCTCTCTACCCTGCCCTACCTGGTGATCTCGTTCTTTTATTCAGGCATGAATGATGGTTACTCGGATGTTTTGTGGACACATGTGTGTCCCCGCCATTCTTCTACCCTGTCCTACCTGGTGATCTCAATTCTCAGTAAGCAAGATGCGTACGGCCATGACAACCGGACACCACAGGAAGTGTTGAAGCACTTAATGTCGAAAAGCCTAAGTCAGGGACAAATAGTGGCATGATGTTACCTTCCGGGGGTGGTATACCTGATGGTTCCGCCTCTCTTCTACCACTAAATATACCACTGCTACCTGGTGATCTCGTTCTTCCAGCAGCTGATGTTACCTTGGACTGGAGAGCTACCGTCCAGTAAGTTTTCACTCTAAACCTGTTCCTGGAGAGCTGCCGTCCAATAAGTTTTCGCTCCAACCTTAATCCAGCACACCTGATTCTAATAATTACCTGGTTGATAAGCTGAATCAGGTTAGGTACCACTAGGGTTGGAGCGAAAACCTACAAGAGGGTACCTCTCCATTAACAGGGTTGGAGCGAAAACCTACAGGAGGGTACCTCTCCAGTAACAGGGTTGGAACGAAAACCTACAGGAGGGTACCTCTCCAGTAACAGGGTTGGAGCGAAAACCTACAGGAGGGTACCTCTCCAGTAACAGGTATGGAGAGCCCTGCTCTAGAGGTTGTGTAACATGATTAAGCCTATGTCAACACAGATCTGAATGTTTCATATCCTTTTACTGTATACAGTTGATAGTAGTTAATGCCAAAGCTAATCACTGAATTTCCTACTAAAAGGACTCGGTCAGGTTGACAAACCGCTGTGTAATATAAACACTCACCAGGGGTTGTCATGGTGAAACAATGAGCAGTCGGGAAAAGCATTTAGTGGCTGAACGCAACAAAAAAGAAACAGCACAGCAACATGATTACACAGTTCACTCTCCACCTCTCAGTCACACAGTTCACTCTCCACCTCTCAGTCACACAGTTCACTCTCCACCTCTCAGTCACACAGTTCACTCTCCACCTCTCAGGCACACAGTTCACTCTCCACCTCTCAGTCACACAGTTCACTCTCCACCTCTCAGTCACACAGTTCACTCTCCACCTCTCAGTCACACACTACGCTCACTCACATAGTTTAGCTTTATGATTATTCAAATTTAAGGTAATCGGACCTCTATTTCAGGAGAGGAACGTCAGTGGTTCTCCCTACAGGCTGTCCTGTTCCGTTCCCCTTTAAAAGGAAGAGAGATGTTTTCCTTGGAGAGCTACCGTCCCGGTAGGTTTTCCACATCCAAACCTGTTCCTGAGGAGCTACCGTCCAGTAGGTTTCACTCTAAAACTGTATTCTGGAGAGCTACGCCGTCCAGTAAGGTTTTCACCTAACACTGTTCTGGGGAGCTAACCGTCCAGTAAGTTATTTCACTCAACCTGTTTTCCTGGAGAGCTACCGTCCAGTAAGTTTTCCTCTAAACCTGTTCCTGAAGAGCTACCGTCCAGTAAGTTTTCCTCTAAACCTGTTCCTGGAGAGCTACCGCTCCAGTAAGTTTTCACTCTAAAACTGTTCTGGAGAGCTACCGTCCAGTAAGTTTTCCCTCCAAACCTGTTCGCTGAGAGCTACCGTCCAGTAAGTTTCCCGTCCAAACCTGTTCCTGGGAGCTACCGTCCAGTAAAGTTTTCACTCTAAACCTGTTCTGGAGAGGTCTACCGTCCAGATAAGTTTTCACCCTCTGAACCTGTTCTGGAGAGCTACGCGTCCAGTAAGTTGTCCCTCTAAACCTGTTCTGGAGAGCTAACCAGTCGCTGTAAATTGTTCGCTCCA
>NW_019942975.1:141571-152596 GCF_002910315.2 Salvelinus sp. IW2-2015 | reverse complement strand
GGCACCAGCTCTAACATGGTTCTCCCTACAGGCTGTCCTGTTCCGTTCCCTTTAGCACCAGCTCTAACAGTGGTTTCTCCCTACAGGCTGTCCTGTTACCGTTTGACCTTTAGCACCAGCTCTAACAGTGGTTCTCCCTACAGGCTGTCCTGTTCCGTTCCCTTTAGCACCAGCTCTAACATGGTTCTCCCTACAGCTGTCCGGTTCCGTTCCCTTTGCACCAGCTCTAACAGTGGTTCTCCCTACAGGCTGTCCTGTTCCGTCCCCTGTTGGCACCACTCTAACAGTGGTTCTCCCTACAGGCTGTCCTGTTCCGTCCCTTTGGCACCACTCCTTCCACAACAAATAGTCCCTGTCACTTACACTTCAAACATATAGCCTCGACCAATTAAACAATGCCATTTGAGGATTTTTCTGCCGCTGCCGTCTTTCAATGGGACGGTAGGCGTGTCTAAGCAGAGAGGGTAGTGAGGAAGGAGTGAAACAGAGGAAAACGTGTGAATATGCTTGTTGTACAAGGATTTGTCTCACAACACACTTACAAAATAAGTGACTAATTTTGATTTCATTGAAGTAAACCGTCAAAGTAAATTTACGCTCCAACCCTAATCCAGCACACCTGATTCTAATAATTAATGATTTTAAGTACATTTTAAGTAAATCAGCTGTTAAATTAGGTGAAAAGGAGACGAGTGCCGTTTTAAGATAATGCATTTACTTGCATTATCATTCACACATCAAACTGTTTGTTAGCACCACTAATGGGCCCTGGTGGAAAGTAGTGCRCTAGGCAGGGAATAKGGTTYCATTTGGGACTTAAGCAGAGTGTGGGGGGGYTGTAGCTGCAGTGCTAGTTGRCTARCTGTGTGTGGATCTGTGGCACTGGAGCTGTCTTATGTATCCGTAGTTCTCCTGTGATGGTGATTTTCACTTTATCACATAACCTATTTTGGTGGTTGCGGATKYGTTATTAGCGATTGTGGGCGGGTCGAACAAACATCTGACCCGCGCGTCACTAGTTTGGAGGTTCGTACCGCAGAACTCAAGTAAAGCCATGGAAACCTAGCAAACTCAGATGACCTGGTGCCATCTTGCTTCTGACACCAGTGTAGCATATAGAAAAAGAGAGTAGACTAATCTGATCTAAAACCCCTGACTCCTAGTACTTATCGGCTTCCAAAGTCAGCCGTGCTATTGTAACCAGTCAAATTTTGAGTGATTAAAATACATTTTTGTAAGCCTGATTTTGTCTGATTATTTTCTACGTTTTATATGTTCTCCTGGAGTTGTTCTATTCTCGTCTATCGCTCTGATTCTATTTCATTCTTTCACTTTATTACCCAGAATTCCGTTCCAATCTCCTCCCCTTTTCTCTGGCCTCAACTACCTGTAGGCAGCATACAGCCCTAACGGTAAGTAAGAATGTATATCTGTCATCATCGTTATAAATGTATGACTCTAATCCATTAAAAAACAACGCTATTCATTACATATTCAATCAAACTTTATACATATTTCGTTATTGTTGCTGAACTTTGTAGATATGTGTCACTTTTGTTTCAAGAAAAACGGGCACTGAAATGTCGAATCAAAAGATGGTTACCTAACCTTGTGTTATTCGAATCTGCTCGCTAACAGCTGAGGTCCGTCCAGTTTTGGACACGGTGGTCAGAATGTGAGGCTCATGTATTCCCACTGATCTAACTAGGGRAAAGTTGGAGAACGGGTCGATTCACAGTTTTCAAGACAAGATATCTAGTAGTAAACTGTAGTTGAGTGACGTGGCTACACACCACGTTGATCCATTGTATCACAGTAGCGTCCAGTGCATTACTTTTGACACATTGTGACAAGTAGTACAGTACCGAAGTRGGAACGTTAAACATAAAATGAACACATCTTCAAAAAAATGATGCAGGCACATCARGCAAGCAAGCTGTGCGAAATAGAGCAGCTAGTTAGCGTAGCAAACGACGTAGCAAATACTAGTCAAATCATCTCAAGCAGTGTGTGTTGGCTAGGCTAGCACGCTAGCTACACTAAACGAATATAAACGCAACATGTTTAATGAGCTGAAATAAAAGATACCTMCAAAAAGCTTATTTCGCTCAATTTGTGTACACAATTGTTTACATCCATGTTAGTGAGCATTTCTCTTTTGCCAAGATATGCCACACCTGTCAATTCGATGGATTATCAAGATGCTGATTAGCATGAGACAATACATATGAGACAATACATAGGTCTGCCTTGTGCTGGGGACATGCATGTTGCATTTATAYTTTTGTTCAGTACATATTATTTAGCTGGATGACTTTGCGTCCAAGAGAATAGCCTAATAAGCTCAAATCGGCTGTGTACTTCACATCAACTGAGTTGTGCACT
Organism: Salvelinus sp. IW2-2015; assembly: GCF_002910315.2. Lineage (NCBI taxonomy): Eukaryota > Metazoa > Chordata > Actinopteri > Salmoniformes > Salmonidae > Salvelinus > Salvelinus sp. IW2-2015. The sequence goes on along the minus strand of NW_019942975.1, from coordinate 150,211 downwards.
GACTAGTGTGAGTGGACAATAGATCCGATGTCTCTCTCAAAAAAAAAAATGTAACTACAGATTTCAGCACCCAGAGAATAGCAACAGGACAATTTTTTATAAACTTCATTTTTATATGTCGGAGCTCTAGTCCGCCCACACTAGATGCCCACAGTCAACTCCATTGAGGTGAAGTATAAAGTTTAGTTGGCTACCAAGAATCATTCAGTCGTTTCATATAACCAGTAGCTAAACCAACACGCATGACAAGTGGTTGGGGCTCCCGAGTGGCTCAGCGGTCTAAGGCACTGCATCTCAGTGTTAGAGGTGTCATTACAGACTCGGGTTCAATTCAAGGCTGTATCACAACCGGCCGTGATTGGGAGTCCCATAGCGCGGCGCACAATTGGCCCAGTGTCGTCTGTGTTTTGCAGGGTTAGGCCGTCCATTGTAAATAAGAATTTGTTATTAACTGACTTGCCTAGTTAAATTAATATTAAAATACAACCCCAGGGCTCTACAGTGCTACTATTTTGGTCGCATATGCTCCTACATATTCTGTGCTACCTAGAATTKTATTTGGGAGCACCAGTGCCCCTAGGAAGAAAAATCGCCCCATATACCATTTAGTAGCACAGAAAGAAAATAGGTTCTTCAGGAGATGAGCTCCTTAACCCCTGTATTTTGTAATTGCTGGAAATTCTTATCATTAATACATAGCATATTTTTAATTGCACTCCGAAATTAAATCTAAAATGTCAGTATCGAGCCCTGAACAAGGTGGGTAAAGCTAGCTAATAAAGGGCTGTAAATCCAATGGGAAAGATGATGAGAAGACTGCTTGTTTCTCCAGGCTACTGCTAACATTTACATTACATTTACATTACATTTACATTACATTTAAGTAATTTAGCAGATGCTCTTATCCAGAGCGACTTACAAATTGGAAAGTTCATACATATTCATCCTACAGACTCCTGTTTTCTGTACCTCCAGGCAGCATGGCAGCTCTCAGGCCTCTGAAAAGGCCTAAGATCGTCAAGAAGAGGGTGAAGAAGTTCATCAGACATCAGTCGGACCGCTATGTGAAAGTCAAGGTACGGTTCAGACCACAATTACCTGAGTTAGAGCAACGTCTAGTTTAACCCTCGCTACGTGGATGTGTTAAACCAGGTTCACATTTATTAGGAAAACAAGTGTTCCTTCTTGGACAAGTTCAGGTGCTCCCTTCATCACAAACATCATCTGATGACGACTCCCTTCAGTTTCCACCTGCTGATCTTTTGACCAATCAGAGCATCTCTTTTGCCCAGAATCGTGCTGTCTGTGTAAACGTACTAGCTGGTTACTGTATTTACAGGATACTGCCTTACTCCTTATCTATCTTCTCCTTTGTAGCAAAACTGGCGTAAACCCCGCGGTATCGACAACAGGGTGCGGCGGCGCTTCAAGGGCCAGATGCTGATGCCCAACATCGGCTACGGCAGCAACAAGAAGACCAAACACATGCTGCCCTCCGGCTTCAGGAAGTTCCTGGTGCACAACATCAAGGAGCTGGAGGTCCTCATGATGAGCAACAAGTAAGATCCCAACCACTGGTGTCTATTTAGTGATGAGTAACAAGCAAGATCCCAACCACAGGTGTCTATTTAGTGATGCGCAACAAGTAAGATCCCAACCACAGGTGTCTATTTAGTGAGATTTTAGGTTCTGAACAAACAGAGTAAAAACTCAGATGACTAGGGGAAAAAAGCTCAAACCAAGTTTATTTTTATTTTATTCACCCCACTGGGTCATACAGCTGCAAAGACAACATACACGACATCACACAAGCACATCTTTATACCTTCTGACTAGGAGGAGTCACCTCCTTGCATGTCTAAGATAACCAATCCTTCTCCGGTGTTAGACAGAAACACAGTAGGTTCCTCTTACTGGTATTGTCATGGCCTGCCTTGTTCTCTAGGAACTCATGGCCCTGCTGTCTCTGGAACCTCAGGCCCTGCTGTCTCTACCGGAACCTCATGGCCGCTGCCTGTCTCTAGGAACCTCATGGCCCTGCCTGTCTCTAGGAACCTCATGGCCCTGGAGAGTATGTGTGTGTGAGATGTTCTTCGACGTGGCCCCCCCCCCTTCCAGCGTATTCTTCTCTCCATCTGTTGACCTTGTCTGGAGTTGAGATCCACATCCCTCATGGTCCTGGTTCTGCAGCCACTGGCCTGCCTCATCAATAACTGAAACTAGACTCTTGTCCTTTGTTCCTAAGGAGGGAGGCATTCACATTCTACAATAATATATTTGAACAGAATATGAACTTTCTGCACTTTTTTTTTCTCACTCATTMATTTTCTATATCACTTCCCACACACCAAGTTCCTCTTGACCCTTCCTTGACCCCTAATATATACATTACTTATGCATATAAAGTCATCAGTATGGTAACATGAATGAGTATATTTCAAGATAGAATCCAACAGGTAAAATGTTGTGTTGTAGATAGAAATGTAATGAATAGAGCTGACATGATTCCCTATTCTGCATGAGACAGAAATACCAAGAGTAGAACATACTATCTGAACGCTCTGTAATGTAGAAAAGGCCACTGACGGCTGTATCTKGCCTGGTGCTGCGTTCAGATGGCGCAAACTTGAGGAATGTTCAATTAGATGCCTGCTATGTACGGAACAAACATGTCTCCTACGTGTAGAATAAGGAGTCATGTTGRCTTTAGTCATGACTTATTGGTAATGTTTCACAACGTTTTCCTATTGAACACAGCCCAGATGTCAGACTCATTATACRGCATATGGTGCAATGTTATGGTGACTTGAGTCAATATTGCACGTGAATKAAGTCTTTTTTTGGACTATCCCTGTTTTTTTCTGTCCATTTACAGTATTTCATTTAAATTGTATGTGTTCATTCATGTGCAATATTTCATATTGCAGGGCTCTAAAAGTGCGACAAAAKATTTTGCCGTGTGACTAGTTTGTGTGCCAAGGAGAAAATTCTCCCAGATAATAATTGTAATGGTAAGACTTCGCTGTAGCGGTGTTTCAGAGTTCTCTAGAGAAAAAAAGAGTGCAGATTCGTTAGCATCATGGTTGCACCATTACTACAGCAAAAAGAGCTTGCTTCTAGCCCAACCACGGCAAAAGATCGGACCCATATTACCGGTGCAACATTTTTATCTTCCTCTAGCGAATCGCTGGGAGCGCATTTTACATGTGCAACGTGGTTCTAAAATTACTCGCAGTGTTAACCATTTGCTTACACTTTGTTCAGTCATCTTACCTCATTGGCTAGCTAGCTAACAACCTGGTAACTGTACCAGTATAGCCAAACATTTGGGGCCACAGAAAAGGGATAGCTTCTTCAGGAGACCAACGAATGAATGACATCTATTTTGCATGTCATCATCACAGACCTGATATTTTTAGAGACAGTGTACCATTTTTTTCCAATGTAACACATCTCAAAAGAAAACTAGTGCTTTTACACAATGTAGAAACCTTTTATTCCACATGACTTTGTAATTTCAATGACTGGTATTCGTATTAACATTTTAGCTTTTATAATAAACAAAATGTTAGTTTCTAGGACACAACAAGAGTTCATAGGCTGTATCTCAGTAAAAAAAATGCAAATGTCATGCGATGCTCCTGACTTTAATCTGGATCCTTGTTTGTGTGTCCTAGCCTGGTGGAACCAGCCTGATCTCTCAATAGATCCTTGTTTGTGTGTCCTAGCCTGGTGGAACCAGCCTGAATCTCTGCATAAGATCCTTGTTTTTGTGTGTCTAGCCTGGGTTGGAACCAACCTGAATCTCTCAATAGATCCTTGTTTGTGTTTCTAGCCTGGTGGAACCAGCCTGATCTCTCATAGATCCTTGTTTGTGTGTCTAGCTGGTGGACCAGCCTGATCTCTGCATAGATTCCTTGTTTTGTTGTGTCCTAGCTGGTGAACCAGCCTATCTCTCAATAGATCCTTGGTTTTGTGTGTCCTAGCCTGGTGGAACCAGCTGATCTCTATTATAGATCCTTTTTGGTGTCTAAGCCTGGTGGAACCAGCCTGATCTCTAATAGATCATTGTTGTGTGTCTAGTGGTGGATACCAGCCTGATCTCTCAATAGATCCTTGTTTGTGTGTCCTAACCTGGTGGAACAGCCTGATCTCAATTAGATCCTTGTTTGTGTGTCCTAGCCTGGTGGAACCAGCCTGGATCTCTCAATAGATCTTGTTGTGTGTCTATACTGGTGAACCAGCCTGATCTCAATAGATCCTGTTTGTGTGTCCTAACCTTTGGTGGAACCAGCCTGATCTCAATAGATCCTTGTTTGTGTGTCCTAGGCTGGTGGAACAGCCTGATCTCTCATAGCCTCAACATCTGAAACAAATGTGACTAGCGGTCTGTCTGCACTTGACCTAGGCTATGTGGGTCCTGCTTGACCAGGCTATGTGGGTCCTGCTTGACCAGGCTATGTGGGTAAAGCGGTGTCCTGCGTAAAGCGGTGTCCTGCGTGGGTATATAATCCCCTGGAGATATAGTAGCGTCTGACTCCTCCTCTGGGTGGTCTGACTCCTCCTCTGGGTGGTCTGACTCCTCCTCTGGGTGGTCTGACTCCTCCTCCTCTGGGTGGTCTGACTCCGCCTCTGCCCCTCTGTCATCATGGTCTGCTGGGTCATCCATACTCATGCCAAGGGTTTGAACAAGGAGGGAGAGCAYGGCAGAGGAAGTACCCATTCTACCCCTAGCTCTCCCTGTAGCCAGGAGGTGGAAGTTAACCTGCTACAACGTCATGTCATAAAGGCCATGTTCCAGACCGTCTGAAAAACAGACTTGCACTAGCTTGACTGAACTCTGATCTTTATGTATTCTAAGGCTTTACTTGGWGTGGAATAATGTCATGTTCCCACAATAGATGTTTCATTGATGGGATGCATGGCTCTTCAAATTGATTTGTTTGAACGGGTGACATCCAGGATTGGTCAATTCCATTTAATTAATTGAAAATGGAGGATGAGTAAGCGAGAGGGTTCACTGACGTCAAAATCTGTCCATGATAAGCAGACCGCCTTGCCTTCCCGCCTTCKGGACAACGACTCCCATTGTTAGGGAGGAGACGAGACCATCTTATCATTTATATACAGTATCTCTGTTAAAAAGCATTGAAACATTATAATTTCAGTATACTTCCTGAATGAAAATGTAATTGACCCTAACCCTGATGACAGTCGTTTCCTTGTTTCCCTCTTTTGTCTGTTACTGTAACATTTCCCTTGTTCTCCACAGGACCCATGCTGCAGAGATAGCCCACAATGTGTCGTCAAAGAACAGGAAGTTGATCGTGGAGAGGGCAGCTCAGCTTGCTATTAAGATCACCAACCCCAACGCCAGGCTACGCAGCGAGGAACACGAGTGACCTAGACCCACCTGTTATCTATTTATTGTTTGTTCAATAAATGATCTATACGTGTAAATAGTATTTGCCATCTTGTTTGCCCGTTCATCAATGTTTTGTGGGGGGGGGGGGCTTAATGAAAGTCTTAAGTTTCACATACTAGATGGTGCACAGTTAACAAATTAACTAAACATTTGTTTATTTGCAATGTATTCGTTGGGAATACTGTATCAACATCACAGCTCTACAAAATAGCRCTGAATATCACCTGCTTTGAAAAGTCATTTTTAACAAGTATTACCTGAATGTCAAGAAGGCACGTTTTCAACTCAACTTTGATTTCAAGGTAACTAGTGGCACTAAATATATTTTTCAAAGTCCTTTTAATATCACATGTTTCCAACTATCAACTTTCAAGGCAGAATAGGAATAATTTCTGAGGGAGTGAGTATGGCGGAGAGAGACCCTCATTGGAGCAACTGGGGAATKAACCAGATGCAACACCCCAGGTAGGACAGTGTTCCCGATCTTGGACAGGGAGGAGGGGCACACCTTAGCCATACAGGTGAGGACTGCCACCTGGGATATGTGCATATTGCTCTSCTCAATCAAAGCAGGTAGCTTTTTGAGCACGGCATCGATCATGGGTGGCTTCAGGCTGTTGCTGTTCCTCACGATCATGTTGAGACCGGTCGGCATGCTCAGCTTGAGGGCGTGTTGGTTCTTCCCGGGGAAGGAGCCCAGGATGGGGATGCCCTCTGTGAGTRAAGGTCAGAGGTCAATCCTAAGGGGCAATGCGGAGATGAGTCATGGTCTTCACCGCTGTCAACCTGGGAAGAGAATAGTAGAGAAAATACTACTATGGTGCCCTTAAGCAAGGCACTTAACCCCCYGAAATAGCTCTCCGTCCAGGGAAGCTGCACTGTGTTGGAGGGATGGAGCAGTTTAGGGGTCAAGGTACATCAGCAGAAGATGTTACCTTGGATACTGATGGTCTGCCTCTCTACCCTGCCTACCTGGTGATCTCGTTCTTCAGCAGATGATGTTACCTTGGATACTGATGGTCCGCCTCTCTACCCTGCCTACCTGGTGATCTYGTTCTTCAGCCTCTCCAGGACAATCTAGGTATCCTAGGTGACACATGTGACCCATACAAGAAATGGCCCTCTCCTTCACTTCCTGGTCTTTGTCTGCAGCCTTCAGCCTCTTCAGGGTGCCAGCGAACAAGTCCTTCACGTAGTGCTTGACGTCAAATGTAGATGCAGGTAGTTTGTCTAGAATAGAAGATAATTGATATTTTGTCCATTTGGCTGTAACAGAAATCGGGACAAACACGTTGAGAAGTAAAGGGTCAGACACGGYGCATTATCCATGGATGGAGAGCTATTTTGGGGGTTAAGTGCCTTGCTCAAGGGCACCATAGTAGTGTCAGTAATGATCTGACACCAGCAGCTATCCAGTTGCCAATTCAGTCCCCACTTTTTCATTACCAGGGAGATGAACCACAACCTTTTTTTCCTCTGGTCCACCTCTCTAACCTCTGGGCTACTTACCGCCTAATGGGTGTCTGATCTTAACCATCTGCTGAGTGACAAGTAGGGCCTCGGAGGTGATCTTATAGAAGGGGTCCTGCACACACTGCAGAATTACCAGAATTACCATTACCACACTGGCAGAATTACCTTCATGAGGCTGGAAGACGTCAGGAGGGTGGATGCACAGGAGGACATAGAGGGCATTGATCTTCATGTTGGACGAGGTAGACTTCTCTGAGTAAATGATACCTGAAGAGAGGTTAATATGAATGTCAAGTTGACTTCTTGGCATTGTACCAATAGACATCGTAACACTATTTCCTTTTTAACTTACTGTAGGTAACTATCTAGGGACAGGAAATAGTCCTGTACAGAGAAGAAATGAACAATTGTTGTAGCCTATCACTACAGTAGGCCCAGAGTTTTTCTAGGAAGAAGAAATAAACAATTTTACCTTTTAGTAGGCAAGTCAGTTAAGAACAAATTCTTATTTACAATGATGGCCTAGGAACAGTGGGTTAACTGCCTTGTTCAGGGGCAGAATGACAGATTTTTACCTTGTCAGCTCTGGGATTCAATCTAGCAACCTTTAGGTTCTTGGCCCAACACTCTAACCATTAGGCTACCTGCCAGAATGCAGTAAATTAATATCTAAGTGAAGTTACCTGATGTGAGAGCTGGTATGTGTTCCCCTAGGACCCCTGGCAGTACGTTGGCCAGCTCTGTCAGCAGACAAATAGCCCTGTCTAGACTTCATGCTCTTTTCTTTCAGCTGCTTGTGGAGAACCTTCACTACTGTGGGGACCTGAGGAAAAAACAAACAAACAAATCATTGAAAATCCCACCACTGAGGGAAGGTTCAGATAAAACGTACTTAATTACGAGGACATATTTCAGTAAGTATTGTGATACAGTATTGCAATTACTGCATGCCCGGCTGTTGTCTTGGATTAGGACTCACTTTAAAATGCATTTTATCTCAATGAGACTAGCCTGGATAAATAATGGTTTAACAGCAGCAACAACAACAAGCTACCTGGTTCTTAAGCAGAGTGATAGCTGGGTCTTCTTAAGCAGAGTGATAGCTGGTTCTTCTTAAGCAGAGTGATAGCTGGAATGGTAATCAGAATAATAGAATGTAAATAATCATAAAATTAATGTCATTAATATATAATATGAATGTTATAGAATAATAGAATGTAATGGAATAATATAATTATAGAATGTAATGTAATTATAAACTATTAGAATGTAATAAATCTATTAGAATGTAATTGATAATGTCATAAAATAATAGAATGTAATAGCATAATATTATAATAGAATGTAACAGAATCATAGAAGTAATTGTCATAATATAATAATAGAATGTAATTGAATAATAGAATGTAATGTCATAATATAATAATAATGTAATAATAGGAATAAATATAATTAATAGAATTCAATGTAAATATGACAATAGAATTAATAGAATACTAGTCATAGAATAATAGAATGTAATAGATAATGTAAAATAGAATGTAATAGAATCTAATGTGTACATAATATAATAATAGAATGTTATAGATATAGAATTAAATGTCATATAAATTATAGAATGTATGTAATTATAAACTATTGAATGTATAAAACTATTAGAATGTAATAGAATAATATGTCATAGAATAATAGAATGTAATGAGCATAATATTAAAATAAATGTTAATAGAATCGTAGAATAA